>NC_061514.1:357461748-357638041 GCF_022539505.1 Lolium rigidum
GTTCGGCGAAGAGATAGTGAAATACATGTGGTATAAATAAGTATGAGCAAGTGGCAATGGCACCGTAAAAGTGCTTTGCCCAGACAAGTAAACAAGCTAAGGTAGTAACGCAGCAAAGAGTAACGCAAGAAACAAGAAACAAGCAACGACATAGCAGTATTTAGGAACAAGGCCTAGGGATTAGACTTTCACTAGTGGACACTCTCAACTTTGATCACATAACGTAATAGATAAATGCATACTCTACACTCTCTTGTTGGATGATGAACACCACTAATTGCGTAGGATTACACGAACCCTCAATGCCGGAGTTAACAAGCTCCACAATATTCAATGTTCATATTTAAATAACCTTAGAGTGCATGACAGATCAACACAACTAAACCAAGTACTAACATAGCATGCACACCGTCACCTTCACACTATGTAGGAGGAATAGATCACATCAATACCATCATAGCAATAGTTAACTTCATAATCTACAAGAGATCATAATCATAGCCTACGCCAAGTACTAACACGATGCACACACCGTCACCATTACACCGTGCAGAGGAATAAACTACTTTAATAACATCACTAGAGTAGCACATACGTATAAATTGTGATACAAAACACATTGCAATCATAAAGAGATATAAATAAGCACTTCACTATGCCATTCATAACAATGAATAAGTATTCTCGTGAAATATAGCCTAAGAGACCCACACGGTGCACACACTGTCACCTTTACACACGTGGGACAAGGAGTCTCCTGGAGATCACATAAGTAAAACCCACTTGACTAGCATAATGACATCTAGATTACAAGCATCATCATATGAATCTCAATCATGTAAGGCAGCTCATGAGATTATTGTATTGAAGCACATAGGAGAGAGATTAACCACATAGCTACCGGTACAGCCCCGAGCCTCGATGGAGAACTACTCCCTCCTCATGGGAGACAACAACGTTGATGAAGATGGCGGTGGTGTCGATGGAGAAGCCTTCCGGGGCACTTCCCCGTCCCGGCGGCGTGCCGAACAGAGACTCATGTCCCCCGCATCTTGGCTTCGCGATGGCGGCGGCTCGGAAGGTTTCTCGTACCGTGGCTTTTCCGTCTCGAGGTTTTAGGTCCAGGGGCTTTATATAGGCGAAGAGGCGGCGTCGGAGGGTCGAAGGGGCGCCGACACTATAGGGGCGCGGCCACCCCTGGGCCGCGCCGGCTATCATGCCGGGGGCCCGCGGCCCCGCTCCGCGACTCTCGGGTGTTCTGGAAGCTTCGTGGAAAAATAGGATGCCGGGTCTTGATTTCGTCCGATTCCGAGAATATTTCCTTACTAGGATTTCTGGAACCAAAAACAGCAGAAAACAGAACCGGCCCTTCGGCATCTCGTCAATAGGTTAGTTCCGGAAAACGCATAAATATGACATATAAGTGTGTATAAAACATGTAGATATCATCAATAATGTGGCATGGAACATAAGAAATTATCGATACGTCGGAGACGTATCAGCCGCGCCAGCCTGTGGGGTGCCACCCTGGGGTGCCCCACTGGTCATCCCCAGGTGCTCCCAGGTGCCTCGTCGAAAAATAGGACCAACGGTATAATTTTTGTGAATTTTGAAAACTTTGAAAAATGCACATTTCTGGGTATTAAATTTATTATTACTGGGCAGGATTTTTTTTGAAATCTCCAATTAACTAAAGAACTTTGCAAAACAAAAGTGCTATAGCAAGTAGAACAAGTGGAGGAAGAAAGAGATGTTGTTTACCTCCTCTATGCATATAAAAAGTATTTGTTAACAAGGTTGATCAAGTCTTGCCACCAAATAAATTTTACATAGCATATGAAGAAATAAACCTCAAATCAATCATGTTACCTTGAATTGTATTGATATGGATCCAATCACAAGAGTTTGATATTCTTCTTTAGGCTCATATATTGGACAATCGATAGTTCCAACTTTGATAGTTCTCACATTAGAAATAGTATTAACTCCACATGCTTTTTCAATCCTCTTGGGGAAATAGACGGTGTGCTCCCTATCATCAACATTGAAAGTAACCTTTCCTTTATTGCAATCAATAACAGCCCTCGTGGTGTTAAGAAAAGGTCTCCCAAGAATAATAGACATATTATCATCTTCGAGCATTTCCAACACAACAAAATCAGTTAATATCAAGCAGCTTATTAGTAACTTGAACAGAACATCCTCACATATACCAACAGGAATAGCAAGTAGATTTATCAGCCATTTGCAAAGATATATCAAGTAGGTATCAACTTATCTAAGTAAAGTCTCTTATAAAGAGAAAAAGGCATAACACTAACACCGGCTCCCAAGTCACATAGAGCAGTTTTAACATAATTATTCTTAATAGAACAAGGAATAGTAGGTATACCTGGGTCGCCCAACTTCTTTGGAACTTTGCCATTAAAAGAGTAATTAGCAAGCATAGTGGAAATTTCCTCATTGGGGATTTTCCTTTTGTTAGTAACAATATCTTTCATATACTTTGAATAAGGAGGCAATTTAATAGCATCAGTCAAAGGAATTTGCAAGAATAAAGGTTTCATCCAATCACAAAATTTATTATAGTGTTCTTCTTCCTTTGATTTTAGTTTCTTAGCAGGAAAAGGCATTTGCTTTTGCACCCATGGTTCCCTTTCATTACCATGTTTCTTAGCAATAAAATCTTCTTTAGTATACTTTTTATTTTTATCTTGCTTTTCGTGTTCATCTTCAACTTCTTCTTTATCGAAACATCATTCTTATCATTATCTTTATCATGTTCATTACCACTTTCAGTTCAACGATCGAAATAGAAATACTATTAGGATCATTAACAGGTTTAGAGGATTCTACAACATTTTTATGTTTCTTCTTCTTTTTCTTAGAAGGAGCACTAGGTTCAATGTGTTGAGAATCTTGTTCAATTCTTTTGGGATGCCCTTCAGGATATAGAGGATCCTGGGTAGAGACACCACCTCTAGTTGTTACTTCATAAGCATGTTTCTTTTTAGAATTATTTTGTAATAAGTCATTTTGCACTTTAGTGAGTTGATCAATTTGAGTTTGAACCATTTGAAAATGTTTAACAAGCATCTTAACATCATTGGAGGTTCTCTCCACAATATCATGCAAATTGCTAATAGCTTGAGAATTTTCCATTAGATGATTCTCTACTCTCATATTAAAATTTTCTTGCTTAACAATATAATTATCAAACTCATCTAAGCATTGCGCAGGAGGTTTTGAATACGGAATATCTTCCCTAGTAAAGCGCCGAAGGGAGTTTACCTTAATCATGGATGAAGGGGGAATTATCTCACATATATCTTCTATGGGAGGTAGATTCTTCACATCTTCAGATTTAATACCTTTCTCCTTGAGAGACTTCTTGGCTTCCCTCATATCTTCATCATTCTATTTAATTAAACCCCTCTTCTTCAATATTGGCGTTGGAGTTGGTTCAGGCGTAGTCCAATCATCATGATTCCGGCCTATTTTAGCCAATAATTCTTTAGCTTCGTCTGGAGTTCTTTTCCTGAAAACACAACCAGCACAACTATCCAGGTATGCCCTAGACTCAATGGTTAGTCCACTATAAAATATATCAAGTAAATCATTCTTTTCTAAATCATGTCCAGGTCGAGCTCTGATAAGAGAACAAAATCTTGCCCAAGCCTCAGGCAATTTCTCTTCATCTCCCTGGTCAAATCTATAAATTTTCTGTAAAGCAACATGTTGAGCACTAGTAGGAAAGTATTTTCGAAATAAAACATCACACAAATTAGTTGGACTTTTAATAGAACCAGGAGACAAATTATTATACCAAGTTTTAGCATCATCCTTTAATGAGAAAGGAAAAATTTCAGCGACAAAATAAGTACGCATCTTGATATCATCAGAAAACAAACTACTCATAGAAGAAAGTTCAATCATGTGTTCTACAACACTTTCTTTTTCAGTACCACAAAAGGGTACTTTCTCTACAATAGCTATATGAGATAGATCAAGAGAAAAATCATAATCTTTATCCTTAATGCATATAGGAGATGTGGCAAATTTAGGATCAGGAGATAACTTATGTCTAACAATATATTGTGTGAGAAACTTTTTAATTTTACTTGCATCAGCAGTAGCATTGCATCTATTAATTAAATCATCATTAAGCTCCACATAATCTTCATCAGGATCATCACTAGAATAATCAAGTTCAGGTGAATTAACAGGTGTAGTAGCATCAGGAGTTTCAGTATTTTCAATTTGTCTAGACCTAGCAATTGTAGCATCTCGAAAGGATCCCAATGAACCACTATCATCAAGCACAGCAGAAACATTATCAATATTATAAGAGTTTTCAGATTCAGCAGAAGTACCAGCAAGTGAAGCTTGTGGCGGTGAAACAAGTTTATCAATCACAGATGGTGAATCAAGAGCAACAGAGGTACTCAGAGTTGTACCTTTTCTTGTAGTGGATGGTAATATGGCGACTTTAGGATCGCGAGTTTTACCCATGATGGAGAATTTGCAGCGAACAATATCAATCCAAGTGAACTTCCAAATAAAGCTATGCTCCCCGGCAACGGCGCCAGAAAACGATCTTGATAACCCACAAGTATAGGGGATCGCAGCAGTCTTCGCGGGTAGTAAAACCCAATTTATTGATTCGACACAAGGGGAGACAAAGAATACTTGAAAGCCTTAACAACTGAGTTGTCAATTCAGCTGTACCTGGAAACAGACTTTGCTCGCAAGAGTTTATCAGTAGTAACAGTTTTATAGCAGTAGCAGTAGTAAAATAACAAAGAAGCAGAGTAACAGAGACAGCAGTAGTGATTATAGTAAACAGCAGGATTAAAATACTGTAGGCACGGGGACGGATAACGGGCGTTGCATGGATGAGAGAAACTCATGTAACAATCAAGCAGGGCATTTGCAGATAATAATAAAACGATGTCTAAGTACAAAGCAATCAATAGGCATGTGTTCCAATTATAGTCGTACGTGCTCGCAATGAGAAACTTGCACAACATCTTTTGTCCTACCAGCCGGTGGCAGCCGGGCTCAAGGGAATCTATCGGATATTAAGGCACTCCTTTTAATAGAGCACCGGAGCAAAGCATTAACACTCCGTGAACACATGTGATCCTCACATCACTACCATCCCTCCGGTTGTCCCGATTTCGTCACTTCGGGGCCATTGGTTCCGGACAACGACATGTGTATACAACTTGCGGGTAAGACCATAAACAATGAATATCATGATGAAATAATAACATGTTCAGATCTGAGATCATGGCACTCGGGCCCTAGTGACAAGCATTAAGCATAACAAGTTGCAACAATATCATCAAAGTACCAATTACTTGACACTAGGCACTATGACCTAACAATCTTACACTATTACATGACCAATCTCATCCAATCCCTACCATCCCCTTCAGCCTACAGCGGGGAATTACTCACACATGGATGGGGCAAAACATGGCTGGTCGATGGAGAGGCGCTCGGTGGTGATGATGGCGATGATCTCCTCCAATTCCCCGTCCCGGCGGAGTGCCGAACGGAGACTTCGGCTCCCGAGACGGAGTTTCGCGATGTGGCGGCGTTCGGAGGGTTTCCGGCGACTTCGACTTCCCTCCGTGCGTTTTAGGTCGAAGGCAATAAGTAGTCCGAAGGAGGGCGTCGGGGGCCGACCGAGGCCGCCACACACTAGGGCCGCGCGCCCTCCGGCCTCAGTGTGTGGGGCCCTCGGGCCCCCACCTGGCTTGTCCTTCTGGCTCCGTAAGTATTCTGGGAAAATAGGGCCTTCTGTATAAATTCCGAGGTTTTTCCTGAAAGTTGGATTTCTGCACAAAAACGAGACACCAGAACAGTTCCGCTGAAAACAACGTTAGTCCGTGTTAGTTGCATCCAAAATACACAAATTAGAGGCAAAAACAACATCAAAAGTGTTCGGGAAAGTAGATACGTTTTGGACGTATCACCCGTCAAAGGTTGCTCGTCTTTAGCGACTGCTCGCCTTCATGGGGCACGTCCCGTCGATGGGGCACACGTCCGTTAATGTTCGCAAACGCCCCCCCCCCCCGCTCGTCGATGAGGCACACACACTGTGGACGGCGGGGCACCCCGTCCTGCCGGACATGCGCTATCCGTCGGGATGGGTGCTCAGCGCGGGCGGCCTGCCGGTCCCGCCGGTGTCGATGGGGGCTGCGCGCCAGGCCGCCATCTACGATCACTACTGGGGTGAGCTGACGCCGGAGGAGCGCAACGACCCTCACTGGGACCCCGAAAACCACTACGGCTGGTCGATGTTCTTCCAGCGCCAATACGAGGATCGCATCGCCGCCTATGACGACAACAATGATACCCCGGAGCACAACAACTCCAAGGAACGACAACAGTGGTGCATCGCACCTGGGAGGACCCTCCTGTGGGTCCTCAACTACATCGCCGAGGGGAACGCCCCCCTGCTGCAGATGCCACCACGGTAGTTGGCGCCCCCGCGAGGCTAGGGGAGGTGGACGGCGCGGCGCTAGACGTCGTCGTCTTCCTCACGCTCCTCCTCTTCCCTGGCTAGGATGCGAGGTACTCGCTGTACCACACGACGTCGCCACGTTTCTTGGCGACGGTGAAGGACGAGTAGGAGGAGGCGCCTGCAAGCGCTGCCATGGTGGCGACGTCGTCGTTATATGCGAACGGCGCCACCCTTCTCCGCCGCGCCAGCCCGTCAAGCGGGAGTGGACGCCGCCGCCGGGGTAGAAGGTCGTGGCGTCCATTGTCAAGGCGGAGGACGACCTCGAGGAGTTCCTGGTACTACGCCACGCCCAGCTGGAGTTGTTCCAGGAGACGGACGAGTTTGTCGAGGCCTGGAGCGCAGCGGATCACCGTCGCGCGGAGACCGAGCGCTGTCGTCATGTCGGCCTCACCGTCAACCTGGACGACGCTGGCTAGTCCAGCAGGACGCGCAGGAGGCGCGGGGGCGCCGGTTAGGGCTGCAGCTACCTCGCGCAGCCGAAGGAGGAACCAAAGGACGAGGAGGACGACTACGCGGCGGCGATGTACCGCCTCCTAGGCCTAGGCAGTGGCGGCTATGGCGGCAACATCGGTTACTAGTTTTAGGTTTTCTTTAATGTCTATGTTTTTAAATTTGTAAAAATATTGGCCAAGTATAACCGGCTATCTATGAATCTACTATTTCAATGAAATATGTTACATTTTAAAAATTTAAACTTTTTTGGTATAAAAGCCGTGACCGGGAGTCGCTCGGCCCCTATTTTTATTTTACTGTCAGTGTTCTCAATATGGACCCTAAAAGAGAGAAGTCCACTTAACCCCCTCAAACTTGTCTCAAGGTTCAGTTTGCAACCCTGAAGTTTAATTTGGTTCAAGTTTCAACCTCGAACTTTAAAAACCGGTCAGAATACATGTACGAGTTTTTGTAACCTCTGCGGGGTTTTTTTCATGTACGACAAATCAATGCCTGAGTCAAAATATAACTGTATATGTATGTACCTCCTCGTACATGCATGCTAGGGCTGGTATACCAAAATCAACGAATGCATATTTGTATGTTCTCAGTCAACAGGAGCATAATCTATGTACCTCACATGTGAGATCTCAATATATGTACGAGTATGTTTAGTTAAAATACTGGAGAAACCTGGCTGATGTGTCTATAAACATGGCTTAAACCAATTAAATGGTGAAATGGGTGTATTCCAAAGGGTTCTTAAAGTCTAGGAGTGAAACTTGAACCAAATAAGAGTTAAGGTTGTAAACTGAACTTTAGAACAAATTTAGGGGGGTAAATTGGACTTCTCTCACCCTAAAACATGTACGCCTGAACCCTTACGAGGGACAAGTGGAGATAGTCTAAGAATGTTGAAGCAATTGCCTAGTTAATTTTCTGAAGTATTACGTGGAGTTGAGTTATCTTTGAAGCGGTGTATGTATCCAATCCTGCCTCCAAGTACTACGTACATGACGGATTTGTTCCCGAACCCCCCACAATAAGATCACCGGATGGAGCCGCGTCGAGCTCAGGTGAAGATGTGATCTGTCCATTATTTCCTTGGTGGCTGCTACAGTGGTGCCAAAGAAGATGGATAGGCGTTGGTTTGTCACATAGATTTATCTTTTTTTTTTTTTTTTTTTTTTTTTGCGAAACACAGTACAATCAAGGCGCTCATACATACGTGCACACACTCACCCCTATGAACGCACGCACGCACACCCTACCCCTATGAGCACCTCAAGATACTGCATCGAAGAACTGATCCGGCGTGTCTTGAGATTGACGAAGTCACCACAGGCGCCTCGCTGTCGACGGGAACGTCGCCTCCCACTAAATAATATTCCGCCTTTATGAGACACCAAAGTATCAAATCGGGATTTCAACTCTGCATGTCGGTACAAGTCTACTGCCCTCCTAACCATCCAACCACAGGTTGGTTCTCACACATAGATTTATCCTATCTTTCCAGATCTGTAAGATCAATGTATACGTACTTTGTGTCTCATCTTTTATTTATCAATGAGAATCGTATTACCATGAAAAAAAGAAAAAGATCACCGGCCCACCCGCGAAACCGCGAGGCAAGCATCATCTCAATTTTAGCACACCATCTCCTCTCCGCCTCTACAACAGCCGCGCAACCGCACCATCTTCTTCGACCTCCGCCGCCAACCCTTTTAACCCTACGCGATTCGGCTGGACGCAAGACGCTCTGACGCTGGGCGAGATCACCGTCTCGTCGAGGTAACAATTTATGCCCAATGTATCCGCCGCCGCCGCCGCCGCCGCCGCTATCGGCGGGATTGTACTTGAAGCGGCGAGAAGGAACTAACTAACCGCAGCTTCAACCGATCCTCGTGCAGGTCCGATCCATTCCTCCCGTCGCGCGCGTTCTTCACCTGCTATGTGATGCTAACTTCCTGAGTACTAGTAATTTCTTCCTACTAGATAATCTGCTGAAGCTGAAGCGCGGGCTACCTGCTCGACGAAATGTCCCGGAAGAAAACCAAAGTAGATGCCATCGAGGGACCTGCCGCCGCCGCCTCTGATGACCGTCTCAGCGCCCTCCCGGACGAGCTCCTCCACAAGATCATGTCGTTCCTGAGGTCATGGGAGGTGGCCCGCACCTGCATGCTCTCGCGCCGCTGGCGCAACCTCTGGGCTTCCGTGCCCTGCATCGACCTCCGGGTCTGGTGCAAAGCCCGCCACGGCCGGCTCCCCAGGCAGCTCGCAAGGTTCGCCAACCACCTCTTGCTCCTGCGGGACGTGTCCGCGCCGCTGGACACGCTCCGGCTCCTGTCCAGCCCCACCCGTTACGTCCCGGACTACTCCTACAGACCCAAAGACTACTACTACGACAACGAGGAGGATTACTCCTCTTCAGATGTCGAGATGTGGATCCGTGCCGCCGTAAACACCGGGGCTCGCTCTATCCAGCTCACCCAACATCCGAAGGACAAGGCCTTCGCCGACCTCGATAGCGTGCCCATCATCTCCTGCCACCTCAAACACCTCCACCTATCGGGCGCAACGTTGCACGACAAGACCTTAAGGCAGCTCTCTTCCCAGTGCCCTTCTTTGCAAGTCCTGGAGCTCAGCAAGTGCTGCCTGGATGGCCCCCAGATATCGTCTGCCTCGCTTACTAGTTTGGCCATCGTCGAGTGCAGGATCATGGCCGACCTCTCCGTCACTGCTCCTAACCTCGTATCGCTTCGCTGTGTCAGTCCGTACCATCGTGCTCCTTCGTTTGAAAACATGGGGTCTCTGGCCAGGGGCACCATCGTGCTTAATGACTCTTTCTTGCATGATAAGTTTGAATACAAGTACAAAGATATCAAGCCAGATGTATCTGAGTGCGATGCCAGTGACTCAAATCATGATAACTGTGATAGCGATGCTGATAACGACGACTTGAGGTCCAGCGAAGGATTCTATGGTGCTAATGTTTTAGGTGGACAAAATGTTATCTGCAGCCTTTTAAATGCTACAAGTTTGGAGCTGATAGCTCATGCCGGAGAGGTATACATATAAATATGTTACTGATATCTCTCTTTCAGTATACTATATTTGTTCAACTAATATAGATCTGTCGGTTATTTTCGCTTCAGAAATATTCAGTACTTTACAAAAACATCGTTTTTTTACTGGACATACAATGTGCTATGTGCACATTTCGCACTCTAATACCAACAGCTGGTTACATACCCACAATCACTACAAGTGACCTGATGAGTTGTGGGAAATAATCGTAGCTTTGTTGTAATAAAATTGTATAAGCCAAACAAATGTAATATGAGTAGCTTGCCAGGAGCATTTTTCTTGTCCTTTTTTCCCCCAAGGTTGTATCCTTATCGGCATGTCCAATTCATTGTAGGTCCACTCTGTTATTTATCTTTTCTTTGAACTGAACAAATCCATTTCTGTGTGCCATATGAAGGTGATTCTGAATAGGGAACTGGAAATGTGCCCAATGTTTAGCAACCTCAAGGCGTTATCCCTTGGTGAATGGTGTATGGCTGCTGACTTGCATCCATTAATTTTGTTCCTGCAGCATGCTCCAAATCTGGAGAGGCTTTTTCTTAAACTTAAAATGGTAAGAGCATTGTTTTACTGCTTTTATATTGAGCTGTGATAAGTTAATTTGGACCTATTTCCTGACATTCATTTTGATCTGCAACAAGGATCATACGGAAATAGAAGGCAATATCAATCCAGAGGGTAGTTCGTTTGCTTGCAAAAACCTTGCAGTGGTCAAAATAAAATGTCCCAAGGAGGATGAAAGAGTTCATGCGTTAGCGCAGTTCTTCGTGTCTAATGGCATAGCCATGGAAAAGATATCTGTCGACCACCGTCCGACTCGCCAAACTTGTGAGTCATGTATTCTTACTGCATCTTGCAAAAGTTTTACATTATTACTATTTTGGTTAAATGGCACTAAAGCCACAAAATGTTGTTATATTTGCAAGGTGAGTATTACATTATTACTATTATTGTTAAATCATAAGGCTTCTGTTTAAACTTGGAGTTTGTTTTTGGAGCTAGATCTGAATTTATACAATGCAAACTTATTCTCTTCCTCACACTTCAACCAGGCAAATCCTGGGCCTAAGACACGGATGGGATGCCTTGTAGGAACTGCAGTTTGGGCGGTAAGATCTTACATCTGATTACATAGCTATCCATTTACTGTAACCTGTAAGGTTTACAAGTCTTATTTGATAATGGAAATCATCACTTTGTACTTAACTTAGATTTGAGGGACAAGAAACTACCTACCTTTAAAAATATTTGGCATCTTGGTTTGTGCACGTTCTCTAAAGTGGTACTTTCATTTCGTTTACTAATACATCTATGATAGGTATGGAAATTTATTTTTGTAATGATGTTTATTATGAAAAATCTAACGATATCATCTAAATATACCCAAACTGAACAACAAGAAAGAAAAATATTCGCAAAAATAACTGAATTTTACTATATAAGCTGAAAAATGCCACGTATTTTGAAACGGGAAAGTAAAATCTTCGTGCAGCACATTCTTTTATAGGGCTTCTGATCTTTTTTTACCATGGCATTTGGAACAGTGGAAGGCTATCTTAATGTCAAAATGTTTTCCATGCAGATGATTGCTGTTATATTCTCTCACGCGGCACATACCATGGCTGCAGAACTTGAATAGAGTTTCTGGTGCTTCGTTTGTGTAGCTCTGAAGTCTAAACTATGTGTGGCTATATGAAACCCTTAAAGTCAAGATTGTTTTTCTCTAGTGTGACGAGTTAACACTATTATATATAATCAAGTTCGGTTTCTTCCTTAGATATGTGCTATGAGATGATGTTAGAATATGTGGATTGAACTCTTCGTTCGTCGCACAACCGCCACATCCTCCTAAACCCACTACAGGAATCCCAGAAGACGCCGGCTGCCCTCGGCGTAGCCACGCCAGGCCCTCGGCGTAGGCTACGCTGACGGCAGCCCTCGGCGTTCAGCTCCCTCAGCGTAGGGTTCCGTGCCGTTGGCGTAGGCCCGACCGTCGGCGTACGACGCCTACGTCGACGGTGCACCTTCACCCTTGGCGTCGCTGCCCTCGGTGTCTCGCCACGGCGCGCCGTCGCCATTAACTGAGCGACCCAGACGCCGACGGCATTGCCCTCGGCATAGGGCAGCCATCTGCGCGCCCTGGAGCGACGTGGCGCGTCGCGCGGCTGCCAGCTGCGGCGTCTACGCCGACGGCAACCCCTCGGCGTCTGCATGGGCCATGCATGGACACGCGGCACGCTGCGCGCGGCTGCCAGGCGGAGGTCTACGCCGAGGGTAATGCCCTCGGCATAGACCTGACCATATGGTCGCAGCAGGGGTCTATGCCGACGGCATTGCCCTCAGCGTAGACCTGCACATTTTTTAAAATTCCAGTTTAGCATTGCACTCTCCTCAGCAGTTCACTTTGCACAGTTTAGCAGTTCACTTATCACAGTACAACAGTTCATACATCCAAATTCATCCAAATTCACCATAATTCACCAAAATAGCATAAAATCCACATAGTAGCATACATGGTGCACATGATAGCATACAAGAGGAGAGTGCCATGTCATCCAAATACATAGTAGTAGCAAGCAAGCAAGCGCATAGATAGTGTGAGCTGACTAGCGCATGAAGGACCCGGGCGGGGTGTATCCGCCCTCATCGTTGCGAAACGAGAAGCCTGGTGCCGAGGTTGCGCTCCAGTAGAAGCTGCAGAAGAACCAGCTGGAGAGTCACCGGGAGTACGCCCAGGAGAAGTCGACGGAGAGGCACCGGGAGTACGCCCAGGAGACGGAGAGGCACCTCCATGAACCGGTGTGATCTCGCGCCCACCCCGCGAGGCCTGGTTCCCGGAGCATCCCGTTCCCTACATGTTCCCTACATGTTAGCAACTTGCGAGGCAAAGGAAAGTGGTAACTACCGGTTTGGCAAAGAACTTACCGGTGTGGATCCGTAGTAAGTCATAGCGAAAGTTGCCCTTCGATGGCATGATAGGCATGTCCCCGCCATGGGAACGGGGTCCGGTGGCGGTGTACCACTAGATAAAGAAGTCATCAGTGCCTACAAGATAGGTTACAACTCAGGCTTTGCATAAATAAAGCATCAAACCGAGACTTGTCATCTACTTGCGAGAAGAAAGATTCAAACTTACTCCTATATACGCCATGTAGGCCGTATTCTGCTTATTCCACTGCGCAGCGGCCTGCTGATACGCTTCATTACAGGATTCGAAGACCGCCTCAAACTCAGGCTACAATTTCAGAAACAATGAATCTCATCAACACTCATGTAGGAAGGAAAACCGGAAAGAGGATGAAAATGAGGAAAACTTACATCGTAGGCGGGTGGACGAGCAGGCCGGGGACGAGGCTGGGGGCTCTCGGCGGTGAGGGTATGCTTGAGACGCGTGTAGCTCGTGCCTAGGGTAGGCTTGACCGCCTTATTCAGAAAGGGGTAACGGCCATGCGGACGCCCGCGCCCCGACAGAACCAACAAGTCCTCGTCGGTCGGGATGCTCAAGGGGTCAACCACCTCCGGGTGACGAGACAACACCATGTCGCAGTAGTCATCCTTGGCGGCCTTGGCATTGCCGTAGTACTGTGGCTGAGGCAATGCAGGATTGGGCTTCTGCTTCGTCCGCATCATGTCATATATCTGGGGATCATGAAGCACCACCCTAGGTGGTGCCTCGGCCAGCTGCATCGCGAAAAGGAAGGTTATGCGTATCACAAATGTAACATGACGGGAAATGAAAGAAGGTCGTTCCATGTATATACATACCATCTTCCCCTTGTAGCGGGTGTAGTCGCGGTTTCCACCGGTGCCTCGGTTCTCCATGTTACGCCTCGACACGGCTGCAAACTCCTCGTCCTCCCTGAGCCACCTCGCCCTAATCAGCTCCTCCCATGCCTCCTTATGCTGCTCGGCCCACTCGGGACAAACCTGAAAACGAAATACTCAACTCAAGATAATCCAATGAAAACTTAACAAAGAATGTAGAATCTCATTGACATTTTACTCACCTACATGTACTCATCAATGGTCATTGCCCATTCCTCCGTAGGCTCGTTACCGACAAACTACTCCTTGACCCTCTTACCCTTGTTAGCCCAGAAGGCACTAGCGCAGGTGACCTTATGGTTGTACCACTGCTGCGGTGTCAACCTCTCACAAGCGCCACGCAAAGTTATAAGCGCCTGCCTATGATGCTCCGGGTCCACACGGTAGAAGCACTTCAATCATGCATAAATCAGTTGTGAAAGTCATGAGTTAGCACATTAGGGTCATCAACTATGAACGGTGCTCGAGAAATATATGTCTTACCCAAAACTTGGTGGTCACAGCCCTCAGCAGTCGTCGCGAAGCCTACGGCAGGGGCATCCTCATAGTCCGCCCAAGTAGTGGCTAGCTTCGTCCCGCCACCGGGGACCGTGCTAAGGGGAGTGTATCCGCCCGGCCAGAACTTCTTAATCGAGCCCCAAGCAAGTCGTTAGGCTGGCGGGGGGCTTGACCTCCCATGTCCAGTTGCTGCAAATAAATCACACATTAGTACACATGCCAAATTGTTTATTATGCCCAAGATGAAAATACATGTTCGAAATTTCTGAAGTAGTACACTTACTCATCGCTCGAAGGAATGATAAGGGCCTTGTCATCATGGGTCTTAGGCTCCTTCCTCGCCTCGGGGACTCTAGCTTCTCCACGAATCTTCAAGGGCTTCGGCGCACCCCCACCCTCCATCACCTCCAACTCATCCCTAGAGTCCGACTCGTGTGTAGACTCCGTCTCCATCTCCACCTTCCCACTAGACGGACCCTCTAGGAACAACTCAGGAGCCACGTCGCCAGAAGCGGAGGGTGGCTCGTCAAAGTCCATGTGTACCTGATACGTCTCCGACGTATCGATAATTTCTTATGTTCCATACCACATTATTGATGATATCTACATGTTTTATGCATACTTTATGTCATTATTATGCGTTTTCCGGAACTAACCTATTGACGAGATGCCGAAGGGCCAGTTGCTGTTTTCTGCTGTTTTTGGTTTCAGATTCCTAGTAAGGAAATATTCTCGGAATCGGACGAAATCAACGCCCAGCATCTTAGAATTCCCGGAAGCATCCAGAACACCCGAGAGTCGCCAGAGGGGGGCCACAGGCCCACCAGATGGTAGGCCGGCGCGGCCTGGGGGTGGCCCGCGCCACCCTATCGTGTCGTCGCCTCGTTGACCTTCCGACGCCGCCTCTTCGCCTATTTAAGCCCCCTCGACCTAAAACCTCGAGACGGAAAAGCCACGGTACGAGAAACCTTCCAGAGCCGCCGCCATCGCGAAGCCAAGATCTGGGGGACAGGAGTCTCTGTTCCGGCACGCCGCCGGGACGGGGAAGTGCCACCGGAAGGCTTCTCCATCGACACCGCTGCCATCTCCACCGCCATCTTCATCACCGCTGCTGTCTCCCATGAGGAGGGAGTAGTTCTCCATCGAGGCTCGGGGCTGTACCGGTAGCTATGTGGTTAATCTCTCTCCTATGTACTTCAATACAATAATCTCATGAGCTGCCTTACATGATTGAGATTCATATGATGATGCTTGTAATCTAGATGTCATTATGCTAGTCAAGTGGGTTTTACTTATGTGATCTCCGGAGACTCCTTGTCCCACGTGTGTAAAGGTGACGAGTGTGTGCACCGTGTGGGTCTCTTAGGCTATATTTCACGGAATACTTATTCACCGTTATGAATGGCATAGTGAAGTGCTTATTTATATTTTTTTATGATTGCAATGTGTTTTGTATCACAATTTATCCGTGTGCTACTCTAGTGATGTTATTAAAGTAGTTTATTCCTCCTGCACGGTGTAATGGTGACAGTGTGTGCATCGTGTAGTACTTGGCGTAGGCTATGATTGTGATCTCTTGTAGATTATGAAGTTAACTATTGCTATGATGGTATTGATGTGATCTATGCCTCCTTTCGTAGCGTGAAGGTGACGAGTGTGCATGCTATGTTAGTACTTGGTTTGGTTATGTTGATCTGTCATGCACTCTAAGGTTATTTAAACATGAACATCGAATATTGTGGAGCTTGTTAACTCCTGGCATTGAGGGTTCGTGTAATCCTGACTACGATTAGTGGTGTTCATCATCCAACAAGAGAGTGTAGAGTCTAGCATCTATCTATTTATTCTGTTATGTGATCAAAGTTGAGAGTGTCCACTAGTGAAAGTATGATCCCTAGGCCTTGTTCCTAAATCCTGCTACCGCTGCTTGTTCACTGTTTTACTGCATCTGTACTTCCTGCAATATTACCACCATCAACCACACGCCAGCAAGCACTTTTCTGGCGCCGTTACTACTGCTCATACTTATTCATACCACATGTATTTCACTATCTCTTCGCCGAACTAGTGCACCTATTAGGTGTGTTGGGGACACAAGAGACTTCTTGCTTTGTGGTTGCAGGGTTGCATGAGAGGGATATCTTTGACCTCTTCCTCCCTGAGTTCGATAAACCTTGGGTGATCCACTTAAGGGAAACTTGCTGCTGTTCTACAAACCTCTGCTCTTGGAGGCCCAACACTGTTTACAAGAATAGAAGCACCCGTAGACATCAGTACCCCGCCGCCACCTCGTCCTCCACCTCGTCCTCCTCCTCGTCCTCCTCGTCCTCGTCCTCCAGCTCGTCCTCCTCGTCCTCGTCCATCGGTACCATCGGCGTAACGCGGATTGGGCACCGTGGCTCAATCACTCCGTCTAGTGGGTCTAGGAATATTCCTCTTCACCTGCGCCAGCGTCCTAAGCAAGCTCGCCGAGTCTTCCTTGTCGCTGCTCATATTGTTCAGTCACCTGCATTGAGAAAAATAAAACAGTTAAGCACAATGCAATTAAGAAGCATGTTGACATAATAAAATGAAGATACTAAGAATAAAAGGCACAATGAAATTAAGAAGCATGTTGACATAATAAAATGAAGATACTAAGAATAAAAGGCACAATGCAATTAAGAAGCATGTTGACATAACAAAATGAAGATACTAAGAATAAAAGGCACAATGCAATTAAGAAGCATGTTGACAAATAAATACTAAGAATAAAAGACCCTCACCAGCCATCATCACTCTCACTCTCACTCTCATACTCCGTCTCTTTCTCTTTCTCTTTCTCACTATCACTATCACTATCTTTTGAGTACAAAGTTGAAGGGTCGATGGGTGGAGGCTCATCATAATTGTCATTCACCTCAAGTAACTTCTCGAGCATAGATATGTCCTTTAGATCCACCACTGACTCACCATGAGTTTCTGCATCGTTCCCGAGGTCCTCTTCAACAAACGGTTCTAAAATATATTCCCCGAAGTCCTGTTCCTCTTGATAGAAAATCCCCTCGTATGTCACAGGGTCAATGTTGTTGTAATCATCCTCAGAGGGAATCGGTAGGTTACCATGTGGCGATACTCGGAAGACGACTTCCCAACCCTTGAGTTCCGCTTTCTGGCATGGGTAGGGCAAATAATAAACTTGCTTGGCTTGGTGAGACACAACAAAGACATCGGCTCCGCTATAGGTGGTTGAAGGCTTAACTTCAACTAACCCAATGGACTTATCACTTCTCTGTCCACCTATTGGGTCGAACCAATGACACTTGAACACGACGATATTGAGTTGCACGTTCATACGATTGAATGTCAACTCGTATACACTCTGTAACCTTCCGTAGTAATCAAAGTTATTGGCTCCTTTGGTGTAGACCCCAGTATTTATCGTTTTGGGATTCGCCAGGCCCTTCTGGTGCGTCTCTGTATGGAAGCGAAACCCATTCACATCATACTTCTCATACTTGGTCACCTCACGGCTACAACCTTGGGAAACACATTTCAACTCATCTATCATATCAACGTTTCTCTCACGGCCCTACAAGAACATTTCAAATTTGTTGTATATTAGTTACGTGTAATAAGAGGGACAAGTCACATGTTGCAAGGTAAGAGGACATGTTAGAAATTACTTTTTCCATGAACCATGACACAAAGTTTTTATTAATTCCGGGAGCACCCTCTTTCAGTAGAGTGTCCATCTCCGAGGGTTGGGGCAATTCATCATACGGCCACATTTCATTCATGAATTCGCTGAAAGGAGAAAATAAGCATTAGACCGAGACGAGGTTACTAGCTGCAAAGTAATTTGTTCACCATTTTACCTTACGAATGGGACCACTTCCTTCATGTTCATAAACACATATAGCATTATACAATCCTTCTCTTCGTTCTCCAATTTATATTTTGTTCCTTTACCAGTCTTTCCACCGGGGAATTGGAATAGTTGTAGCTTGAGGTCATTCTCGGGCACGTCGACATTGTAACGAGTGACCGGGTTATGCTGAGTGGGAGCATCATCGAGATAGTACGTTGTCGCGGCATCTGCCATCTCCCGAAGGCATATTGCCTCAGCTACGCATGCTTCAATCTTGGCCTTGTTTCCAGTTATCTTTCGAATATACTTAAACTCTCTCTCAATACAGAACTGCCAACGAAACTGCACCGGGCCACCCAAGAGTGCCTCGTTGGCGAGGTGCACAATGAGATGTGCCATCGGAGTAAAGAAGCCTGGTGGAAATATCATCTCCAAATTGCATAGCAACTACGGCATTGTATCTTGTAGCTTTGCAATAACCTTGGGACATAACTGCTTAGCATAGAGCGTGCGGAAGAAATGGCTCAACTGCGCAAACACTCGCCAGACTTTCTCGGGGATATACCCTCGAAGCATCACCGGCATGAGCCGCTGAATCCAAATATGATAACTGTCGATTCGTGTCAAACGCAACATACTTGCGACCCTTCTGTAGCCAAATGAACTCAAGCCGGTGCCTGCACACTGGGCATGGTCACTTACCAGCTGTACACCATCCGCATGTTAGGGCGTACCCGGGCATGTCATACATGGTATACTGCAACCAAACTTTCATGTAGAAGTTTTTCTTCGATGCTCGGTCGTACGTCAATGTCTCGTGGTGCCAAGAGTGGTTCAAATATTCCACAATCGGGTGCATGTAGACACTCAAATTCTTCCCCGGGTAATCAGGGCCTGGTGATCAACGACAGAAACATGGTCTTCCTCGTCATTAGGACTCCGGGAGGGATATTGAGCGGAATAACAAACACGGGCCAGCAACTGTAATTGGCAGTCGACATACCATATGGATTGAAGCCATCTGTTGCTATCGCAATTCTGACATTCTGAGCCTCGGCTGCCGCAAGGGGGAATTTCCTATCAAAGTTCTTCCATGCCGTACCATCGGATCGATGTCCCATCTTCAACTGCTTGTTTTCGTCCTCGAATCTCTTCCCATACTTGTGCCACGTCATCTGTTTGGCTGTCTCCTCGTGCATGTAAAGCCGCTGGATTCTTTTTATGAATGGGAGATATCGAAGAATCGATTTTGCGGTGCTTGACTGCCTCACCTGACCATCCTTTCCCGTTACCTCTTCATGCCTAGACTGCTTACAGATGGGATAGTACTTGTCCACCGCAAACTGTCTCCAAAATAGAACGCGGCCTTTCAGACAACAGTCTATCTTTTGATAATCCATGTTGAGGTCCTTCATCATTCTCCTCGTCGCGTGCAGGCTTTTAGGAAGACAATGATCTTTGGGCAACATGTTACCAGTTGTTTTTAGACTTGCTTCGAAGCCCTCACGGGTGGTGTTGTACCGGGTCTTGTCGGCTAGACATTGGGAGATGGCATCGAGCTGAGAAATTGCGGCGCCCTCGTACAGAGGCTTCTTAGCCGCGGCAATCATACCACAGAAGGCCTTCGCGGTTGGCTCTGGTTCCTCCGACTCTGGAGGTTCGTCCAGTTCTGGCGGCGCCTCCGGTTCTGGAGGTGGCGAATCCGGGACATCGGCATGGACGAGATCGTCTAGAAAGTCTCTAATTCCATCGTACTCATTGTCATTGAGCCGCTGCTGCATCACCTCACCTCTGTCACGTTCGCGCTCATCAAAGTCGACTTCCGTGACGTACCCATGCATATACCCATATTGCAGAAGGTGTCTATACATTTCATCCTTTCCACGACGTTGACACTTCACGCAGCGAACACAGGGGCAAAGTGCCCGAACCAACCCCTTTGTACCACGCACTAACTCATTCACTAGAAAATGGGTCTTCCTTGTCCGCTCAGCTGTTTTCTCAGTCGCACTAACACACTCATTGTACATCCATCCATTATCAGCCATCCTCTGCTTTATTGGGAGCCAAACCACATACATAACATTTATATCAAATAGGAAATTAAATACATCATATTTTTATTTATTTTACCGGACGAAACGCATGCATCAACCTACATCTCTACTAGGTAGGCTCCTAGCAGCCGCCAGATCCGTAGTTGGCTACGTTCTCCATGCTCTACCCCGGTCCAAGTCAGAATTTCGGCAGCACCTCCCCGCTGCTCTCCCGATACACGTCTCGGCAAAAAGCCGAGAGGATGTGCATCCGGAGAACAACGGGGAGGCGCCGCCGAAATCCTGACTCGGACCGGAGTAGAACATGGAAAACGTAGACAACTACGCATTCGCCGACTGTCCCGTAAATGCCGCAAGTGTTACGGTTCAAAATATGCTGACCACTAATGCATATTTATCCGCGTAACGCTCGCGGACGGGAAGTGACACCTAGGTTACGCAACTTTACTTGGAAAATGAATCTAGTGACATAAGAAAATGTGGAGAAGAAGTTGGAAATTTAGCTCACCCTCGGCTATAGAGGAAGTAGTCCAACAACCGAGTGTCGATGTCGGCGACCGTCGAGAAGCGCGTCAAGATCCGGGTTCGTCACGCCGGGGTGCTCATGACGAGGCGGTCACGACATGGCCTATTACAAATTCACATTATTAGAACAAATTCACATTTGCATTTCTATTTCCATTATTAAACAAATTCATTTCTATTTCTATTACACATTTCCATTTCATTTCTATTTCTTTCCAAATTTCCAATATTCTATTTCTATTGCTATTTCAAATCAATTCTATTTTATTTCTTTCAACTATTTCCACTATTCTATTTCTATTCAACTATTGTATTTCTATTACAACAATTAAAGCAAATAGAAAAATAAAAAACAGGGATCTAACCCTAGCTTACCAATGCAGGGAAGAGGGGCCGGGCAGGCCTTGCCGGCAGGGAAGAGGGGACGGGCGGGGCGGCACCGGCAGGGGAGAGGAGGAGGGCGGGGCGGCACCGGCAGGGGAGAGGAGGACGACGCAGGGGAGAGGAGGGCGACGGCAGCGAGGGGAGGAGGGCGTCGGGGAAGTGGCTGCCGGCGGCGGGGGCTCTCGGGGGAGGGGGCTGCTGGTGGCGCGGGGGCGGGGGGGCGGGGAGGGTTCTAATGGCGGCGGGGGAGCTCGGCGCGGGTAGGTGGCTGGCGGCGGCGCGGGGAGATGGCAGGGAGGTGCGGGGAGATGGGTTTGGGAGGCGCGGGTCTGGTAGGGTTTGGGTGCGCGGCGCGAGCGGGTTCGGTTGAACCGCGTCCGTGGCATGGTGGCTATGCCGAGGGCCCGACATACGCCGACGGCAACCCTTGGCATAGACCACTTTTTCTTTTTTTTCTTTCTTTTTTCTTTGTTTGTTTTTTTCTTTCATTTATTTTTTTGAATATAATATACTAACTAGCTGAATGCTCGTGCTCCCTCAAAAGTTAAATTTACTTGATAGTTTTTGTCTATCAAATTTTCATTAATTTGAACATAATATTCCCTACAGTAGACGAGACCCTAATCCGGGAATCCCGCAGATCTACCCCTTTGACCGGCCTCCGATGACAGCTGACCCATGGACTTTTCTCTTCCAAAACTTTTGTTTGTCCACATGGCATGCACAAAAGTGATTTGAGATAGTTTTATATCCAAGGCTACCCCGCAGGTGTGTCCGGCTTCTCGGACAGGGGGTTCTACACTTAGGCAGATTCTGCATGTATAGGGGGGAACTCCCTCGGAGGTGAACCGGAAAGAACCTTGGGACCATATGGGATGATCCTTATTACCACATGTACCTATGACCTAACCAAGCTCAAATGGAGGCATATGCCCACCGGGGGACCCCCGATGGGATGCAGTCAAAGGGGTAGACCGCGCGGTCAACAGAACTAGGGTTTCGTCAGAAATCGAGCATCGGATGGGGTGAATGGCCCCAAAACTTGTGTGTGTCCACATGGCATGCACAAAAGTGATTTGAGATGGTTTTATATCCAAGGCTACCCCCCAGGTGTGTTCGGCTTCTCGGAAAGGGGGTTCTACACTTAGGCGAGTCCGCATGTATAGGGGGGAACTCCCTCGGAGGTGAACCGGAGAGAACCTTGGGATCATATGGGATGATCCTTGTTACCACATGTACATATGACCTAACCAAGCTCAAATGGAGGCATATGCCCACCGGGGGACCCCCGATAGGATGTAGTCAAAGGGGTAGACCGCGCGGTCAACAGAACTAGGGTTTCGTCAGAAATCGAGCATCAGATGAGGTGAATGGCCCCAAAACTTGTGTGTGTCCACATGGCATGCACAAAAGTGATACACTTATGAACTTAAGACCCAAACACGATACAAAACACTTGAATAACTAGACCCACACACATACCAAAGCGCTTAAAGAACTAGACCCACACACGAACCGAAACACTTAAAGAACTACACCCACACAGGAACCAAAGCGTTTAAAGAACTAGACCCACACAGGAACCAAAACATTTAAAGAACTATACCCACACATGAACCAAAACATTTAAAGAACTACACCCACACACGAACAAAGCACTTAACACTGGGTCGACACATGACCCGCTAGACACACGGACTCGACACACACACATATTAATCAGTTGTCGAAATCTTCATCCTCGCTGGGGGTGTCTGATACGTCTCAAACGTATCTATAATTTCTTATGTTCCATGCTACTTTTATGACAATACCTACATGTTTTGTTCACACTTTATGATGATTTTATGCGTTTTCCGGAACTAACCTATTGACGAGATGCCGAAGTGCCAGTTCCTGTTTTCTGCTGTTTTTGGTTTCAGAAATCCTAGTAAGGAAATATTCTCGGAATTGGATGAAATCAAGGCCCACGATCTTATATTTCCACGAAGCTTCCAGAACACCGAAGAGGGACCAGAGGGGAGGCCCAGGGCCACCACACATGGTGGCGGCACGGCCCAAGGGGGGGCGCGCCCCCCTGTTGTCTGGCTGCCCCAGACCCCCTCCGACTCCGCCTCTTCGCCTATAAGATGCCTCGTGACCTAAATCTTCGACACGGATTGACGAAACACCAGAAAACCTTCCAGAGCCGCCGCCATCGCGAAACTCCAATTCGGGGGACAGAAGTCTCTGTTCCGGCACCCTGCCGGGACGGGGAATTGCCCCCGGAGTCATCTCCATCGACATCACCGCCATCTTCATCGCCATCGTTGTCTCCCATGATGAGGAGGGAGTAGTTCTCCCCTGAGGCTAAGGGCTGTATCGTAGCTATGTGGTTCATTTCTCTCTCCCATGTGATCTTTATGTGATCATGAGCTTTGTGATCTAGTTGAATATCATCTATGTGCTACTCTAGTGATGTTATTAAAGTAGTCTATTCCTCCTCCATGATGTAATGTTGCCAGTGTGTGCATCATGAAGTACTTGGTATAGGTTATGATTGTGATCTCTTGTAGATTATGAAGTTAACTATTACTATGATAGTATTGATGTGATCTATTCCCCCTTTCATAGTTGATGTTGACATTGTGCATGCTATGTTAGTACTCGGTATAATTGCGTTGGTCTATCATGCACTCTAAGGTTATTTAAATATGAACATCGAATGTTGTGGAGCTTGTTAACTCTGGCATTGAGGTGCTCTTGTAGCCCTACACAATGAATGGTGTTTGTCATCCAACAAGAGAGTGTAGAGAAAGTAGTATTTGTTTATTCAGTTATGTGATCAATGTTGAGAGTGTCCACTAGTGAAAGTATGATCCCTAGGCCTTGTTTCCAAACATCGATTCTCCGTTTATTTACTGTTCTGTTGCATGTTTACTTGCTGCCATATTTTATTCAGATTGTTATTACCACTCATATTCATCCATATCACTTGTATTTCACTATCTCTTCGCCGAACTAGTGCACCTATACATCTGACAAGTGTATTAGGTGTGTTGGGGACACAAGAGACTTCTTGTATCGTGATTGCAGGGTTGCTTGAGAGGGATATCTTTGACCTCTTCCTCCCCGAGTTCGATAAACCTTGGGTGATCCACTTAAGGGAAACTTGCTGTTGTTCTACAAACCTCTGCTCTTGGAGGCCCAACACTGTCTACAGGAATAGAAGCGTGCGTAGACATCAGTGTCCTCTGAAGCGGTACTTGAGAGGTGCCCCAACCACCGTTCATCATCCTCCCCCCATGTCGACGCCTCTCCTTTGGCGTACTCTGCTTCATATTCGGCCCTCCTCTTCCGCTTTCTCGCCCTCCTCTCTCTCCTGTACGTCTGCTTCTCCTTCCAGAATGCGCGCGCGGCCTCGATGTCTCAGGGATGGTCTCTGCGCCACTGTGGCATGAACTGCTCATCTGCCTCGGTGGTACCAATCCACCGCTGGCCAGACCTGTACCACCGCGCTTCACCCTGTGAGCGAAGTAGCGGCTCAGTAGAGAGACTTGAGCTTCCGTCAGAGACCTGACCTCCGGGAAGTTCATTTCGTGGCGCGGCCGGCCAAACCTCCAAGCCGCAACGTCGTATGCGCGGGCAGTTGCCTCCTTCTGTAAAAGGTGTTGAGCCACACACGCGCACCACCGGCGGTGATTTCAGCCGCGAAATGTCCCGCAGGCCGCAGGCGAACGCCGATGAAGCCCGTGTTGCTACGGCGACGAGGAGCCATCTCAGCGGTAGCTCAACTCAGAGGATTTTGTGGTGCTGTTGGATGAGAGAGTGATGAGGGGAGAAATGTTGCTGGTGTTGTTAGTGGAGAAGACATGGCTATATATAGGCCGACGAGGGGCTGAAACGGCAGGAAAACTTGGCGGGAGAGAATCGGCAGGAAAGGGTGGGCGGGAAAACTTGGCGGGAAATCATGGCGGGAAAAAAGGGCGGGAGAGAAGCAGCGGGAAAGGGTGGGCGGGAAAAAAGGGCGGGAGAGAAGTAGCAGGAAAGGGATGCAGTCTCGGATGGGGTGAATGGCCCCAAAACTTGTGTGTTTCCACATGTCATGCACAAAAGTGATTTGAGATGGTTCTATATCCAAGGCTACGCCCCAAGTGTGTCCGGCTTCTCGGACAGGGGGTTCTACACTTAGGCAGATTCTGCATGTATAGGGGGGAACTCCCTCGGAGGTGAACCGGAGAGAACCTTGGGATCATATGGGATGATCCTTGTTACCACATGTACATATGACCTAACCAAGCTCAAATGGAGGCCTATGCCCACCGGGGGACCCCCGATGGGATGCAGTCAAAGGGGTAGACCGCGCGGTCAACAGAATTAGGGTTTCGTCAAAAATCGAGCATCAGATCTAGGGAATGGCCCCAAAACTTGTGTTTGTCCACATGGCATGCACAAAAGTGATTTGAGATGGTTTTATATCTAAGGCTACCCCCAGGTGTGTCCGGCTTCTCGGACATGGGGTTCCTACATTTAGGCAGATTCTGGATGTATAGGGGGGACTCCCTCGGAGGTGAACCAAAGAGAAACTTGAGATCATATGGGATGATCCTTGTTACCACATGTACCTATGACCTAACCAAGCTCAAATGGAGGCATATGCCCACCGGGGGACCCCCGATGGGATGCAGTCAAAGGGGTAGACCGTGCGGTCAACAGAAGTAGGGTTTCGTCAGAAATCGAGCATCGGATCTAGGGAATGGCCCCAAAACTTGTGTTTGTCCACATGGCATGCACAAAAGTGATTTGAGATGGTTTTATACCCAAGGCTACCCCCCCAGGTGTGTCTGGCTTCTCGGACAGGGGGTTCTACACTTAGGCAGATTCTGCATGTATAGGGGGGGGAACTCCCTCAGAGGTGAACCGGAGAGAACCTTGGGACCATATGGGATGATCCTTGTTACCACATGTACCTATGACCTAACCAAGCTCAAATGGAGGCAAATTCCCACCGGGGGACCCACTACTAGGAAAAGGGCTATAGCTGCACGGAAGGGTGCCGGCGCACCATCATTGACGCGCGCCGGTGGCAAAATACCGCCGGCGAGCCATGTTAGGCCGCGCCGGCGAGCCATGTTAGGCCGCGCCGGCGAAGAACCTATACTGCCGGCGCACAAGAAAATTTAGTGCGCCGGGAATAAAATTCGAAGAGTTCTGGCCCGAAACAGAAAATATGGGCACCTTACCCCCGGCGCACCTCTATGGTGGTGCGCCGGTGGTAGACAATTTACCACCAGCGCACCACCATAGAGGTGCGCCGGGGGTAAGTTGCCTAGATTTTTCTCTCCACCCCCCCGGAATCGCCTTTTCAGTTTTCGAAAAAATAATAGAAAATGATAGAAAATTCAAAAAATAAAATCCTTTGAAATGCCCATGTAATATGTGATCTAGTTTTAGTGAAAATTTGAAAATTTGAATTTCGATGTATTATGCAAAATGGCGTCATCTTTCGGTAAAACGGGATTTCTGGTTGCATACGACCTCCGATGAAAAACTTTTTTATATCAAAATCGATCTACGCGAAATTTCCTATTCGAATTCAACGGCCTACGGCCGTTTGGAGAAAAAATGGATTCGTCAAATGGAAAACAGAAACAGGACTTTTTTCAGATTTAAGATTTGGGTGAAAAAAAGAAAAAAAATTACCCCCGGCGCACCACCCTACTTGGTGCGCCGGTAGTAACCTAGGCTATATATGCCAAACCAGCCCGGTGCACCTTCTCTCTCTTCCATTTCCCCCATCTTCTCTTTCACTTCTCCTCCTCCTCCTCTCTTCCTCCCTCCGGCCACCTTCTCTTCTCCTCCATTTTTCCCCTCTTCTACCTTCTTACCCCTCTAATCCCTCCCTCCGGCGAGCACCTCCTTAAGCTACTCACCGGAGCACCTCCTCAAGCTACTCCCCGCAGCACCTCCTCAAGCTATCTCACCGGAGCACCTCCTCAAGGTACTCACCGGCGAGCACCTCCTCAAGCATCTCGCCGGCGAGCCCCTCCTCAAGCATCACTCCTCTCACCCCTGGTCCAGCCACCTCCTCTCACCCCGACGATCACCGACCACCACACCGGCAACCACTTCCTCTTTGCAAGCAGATGACCACGGTGGCGGCGGTACATCTCCAAGGCACGACCTAGAACTTGACCTACGACCTAGAACACGACCGACCTAGATCTAGATCTAGATCTAGATCTAGATCTGCTTTTTTTTGAATCCTGGAAAACATACCGCCGGCGCACTAGGCTGGTGCGCCGGTGATAAATCGAGTTACCGCCGGCGAACAAGATGGTGCGTCGGCAATAAGCCTTTACCACCGGCCCGTTCGCACCGGCGGGCGCTGGTGCGCCGGCAGTAGTGCTTTTTGTTTCGCCGGCAATAAGCCTTTTCCTAGTAGTGACCCCCGATGGGATGCAGTCAAAGGGGTAGACCGCGCGGTCAACAGAACTAGGGTTTCGTCAGAAATCGAGCATCGAATGGGGTGAATGGCCCCAAAACTTGTGTGTGTCCACATGGCATGCATAAAAGTGATTTGAGATGGTTTTATATCTAAGGCTACCCCCAGGTGTGTCCGGCTTCTCGGACATGGGGTTCCTACACTTATGCAGATTCTGGATGTATAGGGGGAACTCCCTCGGAGGTGAACCAGAGATAAACTTGAGATCATATGGGATGATCCTTGTTACCACATGTACCTATGACCTAACCAATCTCATATGCAAGTTTTTCAGTGATTCCGACGCTCCGATGGTCTGTATCTTGGAAAACCCTAGGGCGGGGACCCCGTAGATCTACCCCTATAGTTTTCTCTGTGCGAGGGTTTAGCAATGGACTTTTTTACTTTCTTTGGTTTGTTTAGGACATATGTACATGGAAAACATAGGTTGGGCATACTTTACCATAAAATAGGCTCCGTTTTAGCCGTGGCGGGAGTTTCCACATACAGATCCTGGATTTTACCAAGTGCTAGCCCATGTATGCAGAAATCGTCAACGTTGGGTACATGCAAGGTTAGCCAAACCTTACATCACACTTGTACATATATGTTAGGGGCATATGCAAGTTTTCCAACAATTCTGACGCTCCGGTGATCTGTATCTTGGGAAACCCTAGGGCGGGGACCCCGTAGATCTACCCCTAGGGTTAGGGTTAGGGTTAGAGTTAGGGTTAGCAATGTATGTGGAAACCCTAGGGTTAGGGTTAGGGTTAGAGTTAGGGTTAGGGTTAGGGTTAGAGTTAGGGTTAGGGAAACCGTAGGGCGGGGACCCCGTAGATCTACCCATATGCACATCGATAGCAAATGTTGGGCCTAGTGGCTCCGGTTGACCCGTCTGCGAAGAGCGTCACTCGTGGGACCTACATATGTCATCTACGAATTCTTAAAAAATAGAACCATTTTTACATAATTCATACTAGTAAATAATAGAAACATAATATAAAGTAATATGAGAGAGAAAAAAAGAAAAAAAGAAAAAAAACCCTATATGCCGAGGGTGGCCGTCGGCATAGGGTGGCCATGCCCTATGCCGAGGGTAGCCCTCGGCGTCTGGCTGACGCCGTGAGCGGGCGGTGACGGCGTGGGCTGGGGCTGGGGCGACGCCGGTGCTACGCCGAGGGCCAGGTTGACGCCGACGGCTGCCCTCGGCGTAGCCACCTCTACGCCGATGGTAAGTGTACGCCGACGGTCGGCTTCCTGAGCTGCCCCGGCGAGGCCGTACGCCGACGGCCCCGACATTTGACGTCGGCGTACAGTTTGGCCATCGGCGTCTTCTCCCATTCCTGTAGTGACCTAGCGCTGCTTTCACCTCTGCCTCCTTCATAGATCGGTTCCCACTTCACCGGCCTGCCTTGCTGGCGTTAGGAGGGGTAGGGAACTTGATCTATGTGTGAAGTTTTTAATAAAATTACTCCCTTCGTCTAAAAAAAATAGTCGTCTCAACTTTATCTAGATACGAATGTATCAAGACAAAAGTAAACGTACACCTATTTTTAGACCAAGGTAGTAGTACTTTCTAGAGATTTGGTAGTCATCTTGTTTTTGGCATCCGTCTCAATGGACCACCATCTGATTTACTCGCTCGTTGGCAGCATAATTCATTCCTGATCATTGTCTCTTGACCAAACAACAGGATAAATTCTTCCTGATCATTGTCTCTTGACCAAACAACAATGTTGTTGAATTGGGGCAAGTTTAAAATGGACAAAAGAAGAGAACCTTACTTCTTTCTTTTATTAGTAGGTAAAAGATAATACCCCATATCTCTAATTTCTACTTTTAATATTTTCCGACGGCGCCTTCCTCGTTCTCAAATTCCCCCCTTTCATTTGGGTGCTGGTTGATGTATGATGGTAACACAATAGTGACGCACAATTTGGTACGATGTTACCTATTTATTCATTCGTAAGTTGTTACAGCTTTGAAGTTGTTAAACATTTCTCAGGTATGTAGTAAAAATTATCTATGCAAATAAGAAAAAGAAAACAATTGATTTGCATAGATCATAGGCAATCCCAATTCTGCATTGCGTATCGGTGAGTACTCATAGCCCAGAAGGTCAGAACCAGTGTCAATATTCAACAATGTTCCGTCACGCCTTGTATTGTTCGACACGAGTTCTGGGACGGAGTTCCTGTCGAACTCGGCCGCATCACGGACCTGGCCCATAAAATGATAACCACCATCTTACCCTTCTTCGCCCTGTTAAAAAAAAAAAAGCGAATTCAACCCGATCAAAGGCGCACGAGTCCTGCCGAACATGGCGTCGCCGTCGACCACTGCCCCGGCGTCTTGCCGGCAAGAAAAGCGTGCACGAATCGCCGACCCACCAGGCGAGCGCTCCGGGTCGACCGCCGCCCACTCCAACTGGTACGTCGAGTTCATGTTCCCCTCCCCTCGATCTGTGTCAAGAAGATGTTTCTCATCCGACCTGCTGTATATTCGGCTTGCAGGAGGGACTGGGCGAACCTAATCGCTGGGCCGGCGAGCCTCATCGCCGAGCGCGTCTTGGCGATCGACGTCGCCGACTACCTCCGCTTCCGAGCGGTATGCGGCTCGTGGCGGCGATCCACTGCGTGCCCGCACGCGCACGGCGGCCTGGACCGCCGGTTCCACCCGCGGCGGTGGATCATGCTCCCGCGAACCTTGGGCGCCCTCCGGAAACGCCGCGAATTCATGAACATCTCGACCGGGGAGCGCATCCTGGTGGACCTCCCCGAGCTCTGCTACCAGTACGTTTTCGGTCCCACCTCCGGTGGCCTCATCGTGTTGTGCGACAAGCGCACCTACGATGTCCGCCTCCTCAACCCGCTCACCCGCCAGCTTACAAGCCTCCCCAACGCGACCACGCTGACGGGCAGCCACGAGCGACCATATTCAATCAAGTTTCGTCGAGTGTATAGCGCCGGTCTCGCCGATGACTCCACCGTAACCCTCCACTTCGACCAGTATTGGCTAGTCACCGCCAAGCCCGGCGACAAGCGTTGGACGCGGCTGATCATCCACTACCCCATCAACACGGGGGTCGTTGCATCCTTGTCGTTCGCCGGCCGCTTCTACTGCGTAACCGAGAACGCGGTCATGGTGGTGGACACCAGCGCAGACACGCCGCAGCTAGTGGCGGCGGCTGAGCTAGGCGATCGTGCTGTAATAAAGCTGTACGATCGGACCACGAGGCTAGTGGACAACGACGGGGAGCTGATGCTAGTCCACCGGATCCCGTATGACAATCTCAACACTCTCCGGGAAGGCTACCAGGTGCACCGTGTGGATCTGGAGGCAAGAACCACTCTACCCATGGAAGGGCTCGGTGAGCGCGCCTTGTTTGTCGGCCATGGCCGCTTGGGGAAGGCGCCCGCCGTTTTGCTGCCCGCTCGGCTATCCCCTTACGTTCGTGCTAACACCGTCTACTCGTGCAAACATTGCGGCGACTACTACTGGTGCAGACATCGTCACGGGAAGTTTGATGACCGCCCGATAATTGACGTCTACCGCCTCCCCTATGGACGTGTCCGAGGCGGCATTGGCGACGCCGACTCTTGCAGCATCGTTGAATATGTATCTCGCTACGCCTGCGGTTCAGACATCGTCGTAAAGCAGCCACCACGTCGCAGTCAACGGCTGGAACAACGGCGACTTCTCCAATTGAGCGCACTTCAGCATAATATGGGTATCCAAGAGTGATGTTGTCTGATACTAATGACAGATCACTATTTATATATGATACATGTAGGAAACTTCAGTGTAATATGGGTAGCCAAGAGTGATGTTGTCTGATACTAATGACATATTTCTATTTATATATGATACATATATGAAGACATGTTTGATCTATATTGACGTCGTCCCACATTGAGTTTATCAAAGTTTGACCAAGTTAGCCACACGCCTACTTCATAGCCATTAGGCAGCATTCGTTGTCTATCACCAAAGATCCCAGCCTCCAAGCAGGTCTGGCGGCCCTTGATTGCGAGGACCTGCGCCTGTCGCTGTGTGAATGCGCCAATGCAAGACAGGTGACGGATCATATACTGTCACTGCCCATGGAAAAAAGATCAACTGTGATCATCCTTCTCTGGAATTGGTGGACAGCGAGAAACAAAGCAAACGCCGGAGAAAAGCTTCTCTCTCTTGGCCCCCCAGCCTCCTCTTCACCCAGCAGGCCGCGCCCACCGAGCTTTGGGACCGAATCCTCTCGCGTCGCTTCGCTGAACAGCTCCCTGAGGCAGGCCTCGATGCCGAGCAGGTGATGTCTGCCCCCTGCTCTCCTCTGTTTCTATTCAAAACATTGATCGTCACCCTAAATCCCCTGTCCTTCTTCTCCAGTGGTACGAGACGCTCGCTGTGCCTGCCACTCATCTTGTCTCCGAGGACACGGCCGGTGGCTCTGGCGTTGACGCTGGCCTTGACGGTGACCACGTCGAGCCGCCGCCCGCGCTGCCCTTCTCCGCCGTCGATGCTGGTGCAGATGTCAATGAGGATGCTGCCCGCAAGCAGCGTGTCCGCCGCAAGCGGGCGGTGGACTCCGCCTTCAAAGCTAGGCGCAGCTCCAGGTTGGCGGCGAAGGAGCCCGACAACTTCGTCAACATGCTGACCAAGGCCAAGAATGTCAAGGCCTCGCGTTTTGAGTTCTCTGGCGGCTCTCCTCGCGTGCGTGCGGCGGCAACTGCCACTGGGTTCGCGTCCGATGGTGTGCCCGGGCCGATTCCCTTGCCGCGTCTCCGGGCGCTTGCTGCTGCATGCGGCGTTGACCCGGACGCCGTCGAGGCGGAGGGCATGGTGCCCCCTGGGCTTGCATGATGCTTCGGCATCGTCGCGGATGGTACCCTGCATGGCGTCCTCCCCTTGTGGAGGGCATGGGTGCCCCTTGCTCGCTGCCCTCGTCTTGCCTCGCGAGACCCCTTAGTCATTGCTGCTATCCTTGCTCTGAGTCATTAGACTTCTATTCTGAGAGAGCCACGCCCTTTTTTTTCCTTTGTTTGTTTCCCCTGGACACTGTCCATGTAATCACCTCTAATGTGGAATGCAGCAAGTTTTTTTTGTCTCGTTGGTGCATGCTGTGTGTCCCTATGAATGCTAATGTTAGCTTTGTTTCAAAAACATGGAATGTTCGAGGTTTAGGCGACGATGAGAAGTGCTGTAGTGTTTACGCTGATTTGGTTGCGGCTAAGCCTAGCCTGCTTGCCATCCAGGAGACAAAATTGGCCTCCCTGTCTCACTCTAAAGCGGTTACCTTTCTCCCTCCTCGTATTCGTTCTCACCGCTCGGTTGATGCTGTCGGTGCTTCCAGTGGCATTCTCTCGGCTTGAGACCATAACCTCTTTTCTCTCTCTAACGAGCTCTCCTCCCGCCACATCCTCTCGTTGGATCTCATCATGAATGGTGACGCGTCGGTCTTCCGCTTCACGAATGTGTATGCTCCCTGTGAGAGGAGTGCGAATATCTTGTTTCTTGAGACGCTTGCCACCCACGAACCCGATAACGACACCCCCTGGATCATTGTCGGGGACTTCAATCTCACTCGTGACCCTTCTGACCGTCACAACGAAAACTTCTCTCTCGATGAAGCAGCTCTTTTTAACGACTCCATTAATGCCCTCTGTCTAATTGAGCTTCCTCTGACGGACCGTAACTATACCTGGTCTAACCGTAGGGCGACCCCTACCCTTGTGCGGCTGGATCGCGTCCTTATTAACCATGCTTGGAACTCGATGTTCCCTACCTCTACCCTCTCCTCGCTCTCCCGCGACACCTCTGACCACGTCCCGCTCATCGCCACAATCTCCACCCTTATCCCGAAACGTAGCATTTTCCGGTTTGATGCGGCGTGGACCCTTAATGAGGGTTTTAAAAACCTTGTTCGCTCTTCCTGGACTGGGACCTCGAGATCTGACCCCACCTCGCAGATTGTTGCGCGTCTCCGCCAGTGTCGGTTTCAGTGCAAAGCCTGGGCAAAGCGCTCCTCCCCCACGCTGTTGCAGGAAAAGGACTGCCGTATCCTCATTAACCTCCTGGATCTGCTGGAGGAAGTTCGCCCCCTATTCGGCCCTGCACACTGCCTCCGTACCTTCACTATGGATGCCCTTCACCTTGCTGCTAAGGAAAAGGCCCTTTACTGGCGGCTCCGCGCTAAAATCAAGTTTGCCCTTGAGGGGGACGAAAACACAAAGTTTTTCCACGCCTCGGCCACCTGCCGGTTGCGCCGCAATTCCATCTCTGTTCTCTGTTCTGACGGGGCCTCTGCCACCTCGCACGCTGAGAAAGCGTCCATCCTCAAGAGGTCCTACACCGACCTGCTCGGTAAAGTTGCTCCTACCTCTTGGCGTTTCAACCTCCAGTCCCTTTACCCTCACAACCCCCGTCTCCCCCCGAACCTCTCCGCCCCCTTTTCCCTCGATGAGATCCGACAGGCCTTCAATGACATGAACAAGATCTCAAGCCCCAGCCCTGATGGGTTTGGCCCCTCCTTCTTCCATTCCTTCTGGGACACTGTTTCCCCCGATGTCTATGCGGTGTTTCAGTCCTTCTTCGATGGCTCCATTGATCTCACCTGTATTAACCGCACCTTTTTGGTCCTCCTTCCGAAAACGGATGCGGCGAACAACCCTTCCCTCTTTAGGCCCATTTCCCTCCAGAACTGCATTATGAAAGCCATCACCAAAGTCCTCACCACTAGACTCCAAGCCGGCATCCACGCACTCGTTGATGCGGATCAAACTGGCTTCCTTTCTGGACGCCGAATCTCTGAAAACATTGTGTATGCCGCAGAATTCTCCGGTGTTGCCACAACAGGAAAGCCCCCACGCTCGTGTTCAAAATTGACTTTCGGAAAGCCTTCGACTCGGTCAATTGGGACAGCCTTCTCTCTATTCTGAAAGCCCGCGGCTTCGATGATCGGTGGTGCGAGTGGATGGCTCGTATCCTCACCACCGGACACACTGCGGTGCTCCTCAACGGGGTGCCGGGCGACTGGATCCGATGTCGCAACGGGCTTCGGCAAGGAGACCCCCTCTCCCCCTACCTTTTCATTATCGTTGCTGACGTCCTCCAACGTCTTATTCATACCGCCTGCGCCGATGGCGAGCTCTGCTACCCCCTTTCCCCTTCTGCCACTTGTCCTATCCTCCAATATGCCGACGCCACTCTCATTATTTGCAAAGCGGAGACCTCTGCGGCCGCCCGTCTCAGAGCTATCCTCGACAACTTTGTTGCCGCCATCGGGCTTGCCATAAACTTCCATAAATCCTGCCTCATTCCCATGTTTGTCGCTCACTCCGATGAGAGCCTCATGGCGGAGGCTCTCGGATGCCCTATCTCCTCCTTCCCTCAGCCTTACTTAGGGCTCCCGCTGTCCCCCACCAAACTCCCCATTTCTGCCTACGCCCCCTCATCCTGTCCATCGACCGCCGTCTCTCTGGATGACAAGCCCTCCTCCTCTCCTCGGGTGGTCGCCTGGTGTTATGTAATGATATGCTTAATAACCTTACTTCATACTATATGTGCTCGTATTTGCTTCCATAGGGTGTGCTCGAGAGTATAGACAAGAGACGCCGCGCTTTCTTTTGGACAGGTAAAGACTCGTGCTCGGGTGCTCGCTGCCTTATTGCTTGGGACAAGGTGATGTTGTCTAAGCAGGAGGGCGGTTTCGGCGTTAAGAATCTCCACCGGCAGAACATGCGTATTCTCTTAAACTTTGTCCATAAATTACACCATACTGACTCCCTGCCCTGGAAAGATTGGTATTGGATACATTCAGGACGAGACCTCGGCGACACCACTGCCTCACCCTCCTTCCTCGACAGGATCGTGGCGGAATGCCTGCCACTTTACCGTGTTGTCACCCGCGCCACGGTTGTGAGTGGTACCTCCACTGCCTTCTGGCTCGATAAGTGGCTTCCGGGAAGGCCACTCGCCGAGCAGTACCCCGCCATCTTCTCACATGTTACTCGGCCTCACGCTTCGGTCGAGCAGGTCGTCTCTTCCGGGTTCTCTCTTCAGCCCCGCCTCGCCACGGCCGCCAAGCGCGACTTGGTGGAGGTTCAGGGCATTGTGCGCGCTACTGCCCTCTCCGACGGGCAGGACCTCCGCTACATCGACAGTCCGGCCGCTCCTCCTTTCAGCACTCGGGAGGCGTACCGTCTGCTGTCCCCCCCAGCCCCGGGACGCGTCGGCTTGCACCTCTTGGGGGCTCGGGCTGCCCTCAAAGGTCCGGATCTTCTCCTACCTTGTCGACATCGACAAGCTCAGCACGCGGGCCAACCTCTTCGCCAAAAACTGCGCGCCATCTGCCATCTGCGCCGCCTGCCATCTCCCGGAGACGGGGAGACACCTCTTCTTTGACTGCGCCTTGGCTGGTGAGGTTTGGGACCAGATGGGTACTACCATCCCTGAGAGGTCCTTCTCTTTCTGGGAGTTGCAACCTCCCGCTGGGACGATGACCCATATCTGGCACTCTGGTCTGGCGACGATCCTGTGGTCGCTCTAGAAGGCGCGAAACGATCTCGTCTTCAACGCCAAAACCTCTACGGCGAGTGTGATTCTCCGTCGGGCCGCCGATGACCTCACTCTTTGGAGATGGCGATATAAAATCCTCGACCGTGGGAGGCTCGACACTCTCCGTAGCTTCCTCCTGTTTTCTGCTATGTAGCTTGTATATGTCTCCCCCCCTCCCCCCCTCCCCCCCGTGTACCCCTTCTTCACCCTGTATAACAGTTCTGGCTGCCAGCCGCGTCGAGTAATATAACAAACGGTGGGGAGCAAAATCCCCCCGTAATTCTCGAAAAAAAAATCAAATTTTTAAAACGATATTCATAGGAAGTTCGAATGAAATTTTTACAAATTTAATGCGCATTTAAACTAAAACACTAAATAAAACATCTAGGTGCGCCGGGAGTTGAAGGCGCTGAAGTCCAGGTCGTCGCCGTTGTCGCTGGATGGCCCGAAGGACCAGTTGTCGTCCTCGTCGGCCTCCTCCTCGTCGGCCTTCTCCTCCTTTGGCGTCGGCAGCTCCGATGGTCCGGTGAGGTCGACGAAGTTGGCGCCGTGGTCCCTGGCGGACCACACCGCCGCCTGTCGCGGGTCGATCGCGATATGCCGGTAGTCTTCGTCGACGGAGTAGCCGAGAATGAAGTTCTAGCCGGGGAACTCCTCGTCGTCGTCGTCACCACGGAGGGCCGCCTGCGCCTCGGCCTCCTTCTCCCACCATGTCTTCTTTGCCGACGGAAGTGGTGGCGAGGCTACGGCGTCCTCCTCCTTGACGCGGGGGCGGTGGCCCGACCCCGTCGTCCGACGGGCCGGAGCAGAGGACGCGCGCCTCGGCTCGTCGCGGATGACGACGCCTTCGGAAGGAGGCGCGGGCGCGCCGAGCGCGTGCGCGCGACGGCAGACGACGATCCGATGCGCGAGCTTCCAGACACCACGGTCCTTTCCGGCGCCCTCTGCAGGGTCGGCGCCGGCGCCATGCACACAAGTACACCGGGCCCCGTTGCATGTCGCCGCGGACACGCTAGCGGAAGTCGTACTGGCGGAGCGTGTTGTCGACGTCGCCGCCACGGCGGCCGACGGTGTTGAAGCGGCCGCTCGAGCAGTTGGCCGTCCGCGCGAGCTCGAGGGCGCTCTCGTCTTCGAAACGCCGTGCCCAGGTGATCTCCAGAATCCCCCGAGATGGGATTAGCGGCGGTGGCGTCTCAGTAAGGTTTTCCGTATCGTGGCTCTCGGTACAGAGGGTTTTGCGACGAAGGCTTTAAGTAGGCGGAAGGGCGGAGTCGGGAGAGTCACGGGGGGCCCACACGCTAGGGCCGCGCGGGCCCCCTCTAGGCCACGCCGCCCTAGTGTGGCGGCGCCCCGTGGCCCCACTTCGTCTCCCCTCCGGTCTTCTGGAAGCTTCGTGTAAAAATAGGACCCTGGGCGTTGATTTCGTCCAATTCCGAGAATATTTCCTTTGTAGGATTTCTGAAACCAAAAACAGACAGAAAACGAAGAATCGGCTCTTCGGCATCTTGTTAATAGTTTAGTGCCGGAAAATGCATAAATACAACATATAATGTGTATAAAACATGTAGATATCATCAATAATGTAGCATGGAACATAAGAAATTATCGATACGTCGGAGACGTATCATCTTGCTACTGATGTTGATCTTTTAAAATTGAAAGTAATGCCTAATGAAGATAAAGATATTAAGTCATTTGCTATAGCAAACGCTATCCAAGTTCGAGTTAATGAAAATATTAGATTGATGGCTGAATTGCATGCTAGGTGGGAAAGAGAAGAAAAACTAGCTAAAGAGAATAATGTAGCTAAAGTTTGGACTATTACCACCACTACTAATGTTGATACTTCACATGTTGCTAAACCTCCTACTATCAATGGTAAAATAATTGGTGTTGGCAATGTTTCTACTCCTAGTATATGATGTCTACGGGTGCTTATATTCTTGTAGACAGTGTTGGGCCTCCAAGAGCAGAGGTTTGTAGAACGGCAGCAAGTTTCCCTTAAGTGGATCACCCAAGGTTTATCGATCTCAGGGAGGAAGAGGTCAAAGATATCCCTCTCATGCAACCCCGCAACCACAAAGCAAGAAGTCTCTTGTGTCCCCAACACACCTAGTAGGTGCACTAGTTCGGCGAAGAGATAGTGAAATACGAGGTGGTATGAATAAGTAGTAGCAACGGCACCGGAAAAGTGCTTTGCCCAGGACGATAAACAAGCAGTAGTAACGCAGCGAGCAGTAACGCAAAGAAACAAGTAAACAAGCAGCGATAGCGATATTTAGGAACAAGGCCTAGGGATTACACTTTCACTAGTGGACACTCTCAACATTGATCACATAACAGAATAGATAAATGCATACTCTACACTTTTGTTGGATGATGAACACATTGCGTAGGATTACACGAACCCTCAATGCCGGAGTTAACAAGCTCCACAATAATGCTCATATTTTAGTAACCTTTAGTGTAAGATAGATCAAAAGACTAAACCAAGTACTAGCATAGCATGCACACTTGTCACCTTCATGCATATGTAGGAGGAATAGATCACATCAATATTATCATAGCAATAGTTAACTTCGCAATCTACAAGAGATCATGATCATAGCATAAACCAAGTACTAACACGGTGCACACACTGTCACCTTTACACACGTGCAGGAGGAATAGAACTACTTTAATAACTTTGCTAGAGTAGCACATAGATAAATTGTGATACAAAACACATTGCAATCATAAAGAGATATAAATAAGCACCTCACTATGCCATTCAACAGTGAATAAGTATTCTGTGAAATATAGCCTAAGAGACCCACACGGTGCACACACTCGTCACCTTTACACACGTGGGACAAGGAGTCTCCGGAGATCACATAAGTAAAACTCACTTGACTAGCATAATGACATCTAGATTACAAGCATCATCATATGAATCTCAATCATGTAAGGCAGCTCATGAGATTATTGTATTGAAGTACATAGGAGAGAGATGAACCACATAGCTACCGGTACATCCCCGACCCTCGATGGAGAACTACTCCCTCCTCATGGGAGCAGCACCGGTGATGAAGATGGCGGTGGAGATGGCAGCGGTGTCGATGGAGAAGCCTTCCGGGGGCACTTCCCCGCTCCGGCAGGTGCCGGAACGAGACTCCTGTCCCCCAGATCTTGGCTTCGCGATGGCGGCGGCTCTGGAAGGTTTTCCGTATCGTGGTTTTTCGCATCGGGGGTTTCGCGACGGAGGCTTTATATAGGCGAAGAGGCGGCGCAGGAGGGTCGAAGGGGTGGCCACACCATATGGCGGCGCGGCCGGGGCCCGGGCCGCGCCGGCCTATGGTCCGGGGGCCCGGTGCCCCCCTGGTCCTTCCCGGGTGTTCTGGATGCTTCCGGTGAAAATAGGAACCTGGGTCTTGATTTCGTCCGATTCCGAGAATATTTCGTTACTAGGATTTCGAAACCAAAAACAGCAGAAAACGAGAGCTGGCACTTCGGCATCTTGTTAATAGGTTAGTTCCACAAAATGCACGAATATGACATAAAGTGTGCATAAAACATATAGGTATCATCAATAATATGGCATAGAACATAAGAAATTATCGATACGTCGGAGACGTATCAAGCATCCCCAAGCTTAGTTCCGCTCGTCCCGAGCAGGTAAAACGATAACAAAGATAATTTCTGAAGTGATATGCCATCATAACCTTGATCATACTATTTGTAAACATATGTAGTGGATGCAGCGATCAAAACAATGGTAATGTCATGAGTAAACAGGTGAATCATATAGCAAAGACTTTTCATTAATAGTACTTCAAGACAAGTATTAATAAGTCTTGCATAAGAGTTAACTCATAAAGCAATAAATCAAAGTAAAGGTATTGAAGCAACACAAAGGAAGATTAAGTTTCAGCGGTTGCTTTCAACTTGTAACATGTATATCTCATGGATAATAGTCAACATAGAGTAATATAACAAGTACAATATGCAAGTATGTAGGAATCAATGCACAGTTCACACAAGTGTTTGCTTCTTGAGGTGGAGAGAGATAGGTGAACTGACTCAACATAAAAGTAAAAAGAATGGTCCTTCAAAGAGGAAAGCATCGATTGCTATATTTGTGCTAGAGCTTTTATTTTGAAAACATGAAACAATTTTGTCAACGGTAGTAATAAAGTATATGAGTTATGAAAGTTATATCTTACAAGTTGCAAGCCTCATGCATAGTATACTAATAGTGCCCGCACCTTGTCCTAATTAGCTTGGACTACCGGATCTTTGCAATGCACATGTTTTGACCAAGTGTCACAATGGGGTACCTCCATGCCGCTCGTACAAAGGTCTAAGGAGAAAGCTCGCATTTTGGATTTCTCGCTTTTGATTATTCTCAACTTAGACATCCATACCGGGACAACATGGACAACAGATAATGGACTCCTCTTTAATGCATAAGCATGTGGCAACAATTATTATTCTCATATGATATTGAGGATATATGTCCAAACTGAACTTCCACCATGATTCATGGCTTTAGTTAGCGGCCCAATGTTCTTCTCTAACAATATGCATGCTCCAACCATTAAGGTGGTAGATCTCTCTTACTTCAGACAAGACGGACATGCATAGCAACTCACATGATATTCAACAAAGAATAGTTGATGGCGTCCCCGGAAGCATGGTTATCGCACAACAAGCAACTTAATAAGAGATAAAGTGCATAAGTACATATTCAATACCACAATAGTTTTTAAGCTATTTGTCCCATGAGCTATATATTGCAAAGGTGAATGATGGAATTTTAAAGGTAGCACTCAAGCAATTTACTTTGGAATGGCGGATAAATACCATGTAGTAGGTAGGTATGGTGGACACAAATGGCATAGTGGTTGGCTCAAGGATTTTGGATGCATGAGAAGTATTCCCTCTCGATACAAGGTTTAGGCTAGCAAGGTTATTTGAAACAAACACAAGGATGAACGGTGCAGCAAAACTCACATAAAAGACATATTGTAAATATTATAAGACTCTACACCGTCTTCCTTGTTGTTCAAAACTCAATACTAGATATTATCTAGACTCTAGAGAAACCAAATATGCAAACCAAATTAGCAAGCTCTAAGTATTTCTTCATTAATGGGTGCAAAGTATATGATGCAAGAGCTTAAACATGAGCACAACAATTGCCAAGTATCAAATTATCCAAGACATTTTAGAATTACTACATGTAGCATTTTCCAATTCCAACCATATAACAATTTAACGAAGATGAAACTTCGCCATGAATACTATGAGTAGAGCCTAAGGACATATTTGTCCATATGCTACAGCGGAGCGTGTCTCTCTCCCATAAAGTGAATGCTAGGATCCATTTTATTCAAACAAAACAAAAACAAAAACAAACCGACGCTCCAAGCAAAGTACATAAGATGTGACGGAATAAAAATATAGTTTCGGGGAGGAACTCTGATAATGTTGTCGATGAAGAAGGGGATGCCTTGGGCATCCCCAAGCTTAAACAGCTTGAGTCTTCTTAGAATATGCAGGGGTGAACCACCGGGGCATCCCCAAGCTTAGAGCTTTCACTCTCCTTGATCATATTGCATCATACTCCTCTCTTGATCCTTGAAAACTTCCTCCACACCAAACTCGAAACAACTCATTAGAGGGTTAGTGCATAATAAAAATTCACATGTTCAGAGGTGACACAATCATTCTTAACACTTCTGGACATTGCATAAAGCTACTGGACATTAATGGATCAAAGAAATTCATCCAACATAGCAAAAGAGGCAATGCGAAATAAAAGACAGAATCTGTCAAAACAGAACAGTCCGTAAAGATGGATTTTATTAGGCCACCAGACTTGCTCAAACGAAAATGCTCAAATTGAATGAAAGTTGAGTACATATCTGAGGATCATGCTCGTAAATTGGCTTAATTTTCTGAGCTACCTACAGGGAGATAGACCCAGATTCGTGACAGCAAAGAAATGCTGGAACTGCGCGAGTAATCCAAATCTAGTACTTACTTTTCTATCAAAGACTTTACTTGGCACAACAAAACTTAAAACTAAGATAAGGAGAGGTTGCTACAGTAGTAAACAACTTCCAAGACACAAATATAAAACAAAAATACTGTAGTAAAAACATGGGTTGTCTCCCATAAGCGCTTTTCTTTAACGCCTTTCAGCTAGGCGCGAAAGTGTATCTCAAGTAACATCGAAGGATGAAGCATCAACATCATAATTTGTTCTAATAATAGAATCATAAGGTACCTTCATTCTCTTTCTAGGGAAGTGTTCCATACCTTTCTTGAGAGGAAATTGATATTTAATATTACCTTCCTTCATATCAATAGTAGCACCAACGGTTCGAAGAAAAGGTCTTCCCAATATAATGGGGCAAGATGCATTGCATTCAATATCCAATACAACAAAATCAACGGGGACAAGGTTATTGTTAACCATAATATGAACATTATCAACTTTCCCCAAAGGTTTCTTTTTAGCATTATCAGCGAGATTAACATCCAAATAACAGTTTTTCAATGGTGGCAAGTCAAGCATATCATAGACTTTTTAGGCATAACGAAATACTTGCACCAAGATCACATAAGGCATTACAATCAAAATCTTTGACTCTCATTTTAATGATGGGCTCCCAACCATCCTCTAGCTTTCTAGGAATAGAAGTTTCAAGTTTTAGTTTCTCTTCTCTAGCTTTTATGAGAGCATTTGTAATATGTTTTGTGAAAGCCAAATTTATAGCACTAGCATTGGGACTCTTAGCAAGTTTTTGCAAGAACTTTATAACTTCAGAGATGTGGCAATCGTCAAAATCTAAATCATTACAATCTAAAGCAATGGGATTATCATCCCCAAGGTTGGAAAAAATTTCAGCGGTTTTATCACAAGCGGTTTCAGCGGTTTTAGCAGTTTCGGGTAATTTTGCGCGCTTTGCACTAGGAGTAGAAGCATTGCCAACACCAATTATTTTACCATTGATAGTAGGAGGTGCAGCAACATATGAATCATTAGCATTGCTAGTGGTGGTAATAGTCCAAACTTTAGCTACATTTTCCTTTTTAGCTAGTTTTTCATTTTCTTCTCTATCCCACCTAGCACGCAGTTCAGCCATTAATCTTATATTCTCATTAATTCTAACTTGGATGGCATTTGCTGTAGTAAAAATTTTATTTTCAATATCCCTATTAGGCATAACTTTCGATTTCAAAAGATCAACATCAGAGGCAAGACTATCAATTCTAGAAACAAGAATATCAATTTTATTGAGCTTTTCCTCAACAGATTTGTTAAAGGCAGTTTGTGTACTAATAAATTCTTTAAGCATGGCCTCAAGTCCAGGGGGTGTATTCCTATTATTGTTGTAAGAATTCCCATAAGAATTAGCATAACCGTTACCATTATTATAAGGGTATGGCCTATAGTTATTACTAGAATTGTTCTGATAAGCATTGTTGTTGAAATTATTATTTTTAATGAAGTTTACATCAACATGTTCTTCTTGGGCAACCAATGAAGCTAATGGAACATTATTAGGATCAACATTAGTCCTATCATTCGCAAGCATAGACATAATAGCATCAACCTTATCATTCAAGGAAGAGGATTCTTCAACGGAATTTACCTTCTTACCTTGTGGAGCTCTTTCAGTGTGCCATTCGAGTAATTAACCATCATATTATCAAGAAGCTTTGTTGCTTCACCAAGAGTGATGGACATAAAGGTACCTCCAGCAGCTGAATCCAATAAATTCCGCGAAGAAAAATTTAGTCCTGCATAGAAGGTTTGGATGATCATCCAAGTAGTCGATCCATGGGTTGGGCAATTTCTAACCGGAGATTTCATTCTTTCCCAAGCTTGAGCAACATGTTCATTATCTAATTGTTTAAAATTCATTATGCTACTCCTCAAAGATATAATTTTAGCAGGGGGATAATATCTACCAATAAAAGCATCCTTGCATTTAGTCCATGAATCAATACTATTCTTAGGCGAGAGATAGCAACCAATCTTTAGCTCTTCCTCTTAATGAGAAAGGGAACAATTTTAATTTTATAATGTCACCATCTACATATTTATATTTTTGCATTTCACATAGTTCAACAAAATTATTGAGATGGGCAGCAGCATCATCAGAACTAACACCAGAAAATTGCTCTCGCATAACAAGATTAAGTAAAGCAGGTTTAATTTCAAAGAATTCTGCTGTAGTTGCGGGTGGAGCAATAGGTGTGCATAGGAAATCATTGTTATTTGTGCTAGTGAAGTCACACAACTTAGTATTTTCAGGGGTAGCCATTTTAGCAGTAGTAAATAAAACAAACTAGATAAAGTAAATGCAAGTAACTAATTTTTTTGTGTTTTTGATATAGCAAACAAGACAGTAAATAAAGTAAAGCTAGCAACTAATTTTTTTTTGTGTTTTGATATAATGCAGCAAACAAAGTAGTAAATAAAATAAAGCAAGACAAAAACAAAGTAAAGAGGTTGAGAAGTGGAGACTCCCCTTGCAGCGTGTCTTGATCTCCCCGGCAACGGCGCCAGAAAAGTGCTTGATGTCTACGGGTGCTTCTATTCTTGTAGACAGTGTTGGGCCTCCAAGAGCAGAGGTTTGTAGAACGGCAGCAAGTTTCCCTTAAGTGGATCACCCAATGTTTATCGATCTCAGGGAGGAAGAGGTCAAAGATATCCCTCTCATGCAACCCTGCAACCACAAAGCAAGAAGTCTCTTGTGTCCCCAACACACCTAGTAGGTGCACTAGTTCGGCGAAGAGATAGTGAAATACAGGTGGTATGAATAAGTAGTAGCAACGGCACCCGAGAAAAGTGCTTTGCCCGGGACGATAAACAAGCAGTAGTAACGCGGCAGGTAGTAACGCGAGTAAAACGAGTAAACAAGCAGCGATAGCGATATTTAGGAACAAGGCCTAGGGATTACACTTTCACTAGTGGACACTCTCAACATTGATCACATAACAGAATAGATAAATGCATACTCTACACTTATGTTGGATGATGAACACATTGCGTAGGATTACACGAACCCTCAATGCCGGAGTTAACAAGCTCCACAATAATGCTCATATTTTAGTAACCTTTAGTGTAAGATAGATCAAAAGACTAAACCAAGTACTAGCATAGCATGCACACTTGTCACCTTCATGCATATGTAGGAGGAATAGATCACATCAATATTATCATAGCAATAGTTAACTTCGCAATCTACAAGAGATCATGATCATAGCATAAACCAAGTACTAACACGGTGCACACACTGTCACCTTTGCACACGTGCAGGAGGAATAGAACTACTTTAATAACTTTGCTAGAGTAGCACATAGATAAATTGTGATACAAAACACATTGCAATCATAAAGAGATATAAATAAGCACCTCACTATGCCATTCAACAGTGAATAAGTATTCTGTGAAATATAGCCTAAGAGACCCACACGGTGCACACACTGTCACCTTTACACAAGTGGGACAAGGAGTCTCCAGGAGATCACATAAGTAAAACTCACTTGACTAGCATAATGACATCTAGATTACAAGCATCATCATATGAATCTCAATCATGTAAGGCAGCTCATGAGATTATTGTATTGAAGTACATAGGAGAGAGATGAACCACATAGCTACCGGTACAGCCCCGAGCCTCGATGGAGAACTACTCCCTCCTCATGGGAGCAGCAGCGGTGATGAAGATGGCGGTGGAGATGGCAGCGGTGTCGATGGAGAAGCCTTCCGGGGGCACTTCCCCGCTCCGGCGAGGTGCCGGAACGAGACTCCTGTCCCCCGGATCTTGGCTTCGCGATGGCGGCGGCTGCGGGAAGGTTTTCCGTATCGTGGTTTTTCGCATCGGGGGTTTCGCGACGGAGGCTTTATATAGGCGAAGAGGCGGCGCGGGAGGGTCGAAGGGGTGGCCACACCATATGGCGGCGCGGCCGGGGCCCGGGCCGCGCCGGCCTATGGTCCGGGGGCCCGGTGCCCCCTCTCGGTCCTTCCCGGGTGTTCGGATGCTTCCGGTGAAAATAGGAACCCGGGTCTTGATTTCGTCCGATTCCGAGAATATTTCGTTACTAGGATTTACGAAACCAAAAACAGCAGAAAACGAGGAACCGGCACTTCGGCATCTTGTTAATAGGTTAGTTCCAGAAAATGCACGAATATGACATAAAGTGTGCATAAAACATGTAGGTATCATCAATAATATGGCATAGAACATAAGAAATTATCGATACGTCGGAGACGTATCAGTATAAAGCGTGCAAAACTGCCTAAAACTGCTGAAAATGTTCGTGATAAAAGTGCTGAAATTTTTCAGAATATTGGGGACAATGATCCCATTGCTTTAGATCATAATGGTTTTGATTTTGATAATTGTCATATCTCTGAAGTTATTATGTTCTTGCAAAAACTTGCTAGAAGTCCTAATGCTAGTGCTATAAATTTGGCCTTTACTAAACATATTACAAATGCTCCCATTCAAGCTAGAGAAGAGAAATTAAAACTTGAAACTTCTATTCCTAGGAAGTTAGAAGATGGTTGGGAGCACATCATTAAAATGAGGGTCAATGATTTTGATTGTAATGCTTTATGTGATCTTGGTGCAAGTATTTCTGTTATGCCAAAGAAACTCTATGATATGCTTGACTTGCCACCATTGAAAAATTATTATTTGGATGTTGATCTTGCTGATAATTCTATAAAGAAACCTTTGGGGAGGATTGATAATGTTCACATTACGGTTAACAATAACCTTGTCCCCGTTGATTTTGTTGTCTTGGATATCGAATGCAATGCATCTTGTCCTATTATCTTGGGAAGACCCTTTCTTCGAACTGTTGGTGCTATTATTGATATGAAGAAAGGAAATATTAAGTATCAATTCCCTATTAAGAAAGGTATGGAACACTTCCCTAGAAAGAGAATGAAGTTACATTTTGATTCTATTATTAGAACAAGTTATGATGTTGATGCTTCTTCTCTCGATGTTACTTGATTTTCACTTTCTGCGCCTAGCTGAAAGACGTTAAAGAAAAGCGCTTATGGGAGACAACCCATTATTTTATTTTTGCAATTTTTGTTTTATATTTTTGTCTTGGAAGTTGTTATTACTGTAGCAACCTCTCCTTATCTTTACTTTATTGCATTATTGTGCCAGGTAAAGTCTTCGATAGTAAAGTTGATACTAGATTTGGATTTCTGCGCAGAAACAGATTTCTAGCTATCACGAATTTGAGTAGATCTCTCTGTAGGAAACTCAGAAAAATATGCGAAAATTCATGAGTAATCCTCAGATATGTACGCAACTTTCGTTAAATTTGAGCTTCTTCATCTGAGCATGTTAAGTGCCTCAAAAAAATTCGTCTTTACAGACTGTTCTGTTTTGACAGATTCTGCCTTTTATTTCACATTGCCTCTTTTACTGTGTTGAATGGATTTCTTTGTTCCATTAACTTTCAGTAGCTTTGAGGAATGTCCAGAAGTGTAAGAATGATTGTGTCCTCTCTGAACATGTGAATTTTTTATTATGCACTAACCCTCTAATGAGTTTGTTTTGAGTTCGGTGTGGAGGGAGTTTTCAAGGGTCAAGAGAGTAGGATGATATAATATGATCAAGAAGAGTGAAAAGTCTAAGCTTGGGGATGCCCCCGTGGTTCATCCCTGCATATTTCAAGAATACTCAAGCATCTAATCTTGGGGATGCCCAAGGCATCCCCTTCTTCATCGACAACTTATCAGGTCACTTCTAGTGAAACTATATTTTTATTCCGCCACATCTTTTGTGCTTTACTTGGAGCGTCTGTGTGTTTTTATTTTTGTTTTTGTTTGAATAAATTTGGATCGTAGCAATCCTTGTGTGGGAGAAAGACACGCTCCGCTTTTTCATATTGAACACTGGTGTTCTTAGCTTTACTTTTGGTGTTCATGGCGAGGTTGAAAACCGCTTCGTTCATTGCTATTTGGTTGGAAACAGAAAATGCTTCATGTGGTAATTGGTATATGGTCTTGAATAATTTGATACTTGGCAATTGTTTTGAGTACTCAAATAGATCATGTTTAAGCTCTTGCATCATGTAGTTTAAACCTATTAATGAAGAACTACCATAGAGCTTGTTGAAATTTGGTTTGCATGATTGGTCGCTCTAAAGTCTAGATATTTTCTGGTAAAAGAGTTTGAACAACAAGGCGACAGTGTAGAGTCTTATAATGCTTGCAATATGTTCTTATGTAAGTTTTGCTGTACCGGTTCATACTTGTGTTTGCTTCAAACAACCTTGCTAGCCAAAGCCTTGTACTGAGAGGGAATGCTTCTCGTGCATCCAAAACCTTGAGCCAAAACCCATGCCATATGTGTCCACCATATCTACATACTATGTGGTATTTCTCTGCGATTCCAAAGTAAATTGCTTGCGTGCTACCTTTAAAATTTCATTCCTTGCCTTTGCAATACATAGCTCATGGAAAGTAGCCTAAAAAACTATTGTGGTGATGAATGTGTCGCTTATGTATCTTATTTCTTATAAGTTGCTTGTTGAGCGGTAACCATGTTTCCGGGGACGCCATCAACTGTTACACCTTTGTTGAATATCATGTGAGTTGCTATGCATGTTCGTCTTGTCTGAAGTAAGGGTGATTTATCATGATTAAATGGTTTGAGTATGCATATTGTTAGAGAAGAACATTGGGCTGCCAACCAAAGCCATGTATTATGGTGGAAGTTTCAGTTTGGACATTAATCCTCAATCTCTTATGAGTATATTATCTGTTGTTAAATGCTTAAGCATTAAAGAGGAGTCCATTATCTGTTTTCTATGTTGTCCCGGTATGGATGTCCTCAAGATGAGATTTATCAAAATTGAGAAATCAAATGCGATCTATCTCCTTGGACCTTTGTACAGGTGACATAGAGGTACCCCTTTGTGACACTTGGTTGAAACATATGTAATGCAATGATAATTCATGGAAATCCGAGCTAATTAGGACAAGGTGCGGGCACTATTGGTATTCGATGCATGAGGTTTGCAACTTATAGGAGGTTTTATGCATAACACATATGAATTATTACTACCGTTGACAAAATTGTTTCCATGTTTTCAAAATAAAAAGCTCTAGCACATGAGTAATCACTGCTTCCCTCTGCGAAGGGCCTTTCTTTTACTTTATGTTGAGTCAGTTTACCTACTTCTTTCTATCTTAGAAGCAAACACTTGTGTCAACTGTGTGCATTCACTCTCACATACTTGCTTATTTGCATTCATCATATTACTTTGTATTGATAATTATCCATGAGATATACATGTTGAAGTTGAAAGCAACTGCTGAAACTTATATCTTCCTTTGTGTTGCTTCAAAACCTTCTATTAAGAATCTATTGCTTTATGAGTTAACTCTTATGCAAGACTTATTGATACTTGTCTTGAAAGTACTATTAATGAAAAGTCTTTGCTATATGATTTAGTTGTCTAGTCATTATCTTTACCATTGCTTTGAATCACTTCATTCATCTCATATGCTTTACAATAGTATTGATCAAGATTATGATGGTAGCATGTCACTTCAGAAATTATCCTTGTTATCGTTTACCTACTCGAGGGCGAGTAGGAACTAAGCTTGGGGATGCTTGATACGTCTCAAACGTATCTATAATTTCTTATGTTCCATGCTAGTTATATGACAATACTCACATGTTTTATATACACTTTACATCATTTTGATGCATTTTCCTGCACTAACCTATTAACAAGATGCCGAAGCGCCAGTTCATGTTTTCTGCTGTTTTTTGTTTCAGAAATCCTACACAGGAAATATTCTCGGAATTGGACGAAACCAAAGCCCACGGTCTTATTTTCCACGGAGCCTTCCAGAAGTCCGAAGAGGAGACGAAGAGGGGCCACGAGGCGGCTGATGTCTACGGGTGCTTCTATTCTTGTAGACAGTGTTGGGCCTCCAAGAGCAGAGGTTTGTAGAATAGTAGCAAGTTTCCCTTAAGTGGATCACCCAAGGTTTATCGATCTCAGGGAGGAAGAGGTCAAAGATATCCCTCTCATGCAACCCTGCAACCACAAAGCAAGAAGTCTCTTGTGTCCCCAACACACCTAATAGGTGCACTAGTTCGGCGAAGAGATAGTGAAATACGAGGTGGTATGAATAAATAGTAGCGAGTAGCAACGGTGCCGGAAAAGTGCTTGCTGGCGTGTAGTTGATGGTGGTAATATGGCAGCGAGTAGTAACACGATAGAAACAAGTAAACAAGCAGCGATAGCGATATTTAGGAACAAGGCCTAGGGATCATACTTTCACTAGTGGACACTCTCAACATGATCGCATAATAAATAACTCTTTCTCATATGTGCTACATACACTCTTTTGTTGGATGATGAACACATTGCGTAGGATTACACGAACCCTCAATGCCGGAGTTAACAAGCTCCACAATTCAATGTTCATATTTAAATAACCTTAGAGCATAATAGATCATTGCAAAATAAACCAAGAACTAACATAGTGCACACACTTTCCACATTACACTATGAAGGAGGAATAGATCACATCAATACTATCATAATGATAATTAACTCCACAATCTACAAGAGATCATGATCATAGCCTACGACAAGAACCACACGGTGCACACACTAGTCACCTTTACACCATGCAGGAGGAATAGACTACTTTAATAACTGTTGCGGTCAGAAACCCACCGGCGAGCAGCGACTGGCAACACCGTAGAGCCGGGAACAACTAGGGCTGCGGCTGGCCCCAGTCCCTCAGAGCGACGGTCCGCAAAGCCTTCTGGTCACACGTCCGATGCTGTCGCAAGGGCGTGCCACCTGACCTATACTTGGTCAGGGAGGTGTTGGATGATGCCTCGCTTAGTTTCCTGCATGGCATACACGTAAACATTAAATACGAGCCTCGATCGGCTCTCAGGTTATCCTGTGAATCGGCTCAAAGAGCCGATCCACCCATGATTCGTACGAGGTGTACGAATATATGGTGGTCCTGCTTGATCAAGATAAAGCTAATGCGATCTACGACGATTTAGGGTTTTCACCGCATAATCGGATCATCCTACTCACGATTGGGCCTCGCGCTCGCGTACGGTGATCGTAAGCCGATCCTAGACAGGGCCTAAAAACCAACACGAGGTTGATCCTCGGAACATCCTGTCTAGGGCTAGCAAACTACACCCTACACGCCGCTGGATCCTCCAACCCTTTGTAAGGCCTAACTATTGCGGATGTTAAACTAATCCTTGAAGAACAAGGAACAACCGTAACGGATCGGATCTACTAAACAATGATCAAGCGGGGTGCCGCCCCTACACCTAAGATAGGTGTAAGGGCGGCTAGATGTATAAGGGTTGCACTACGACAGCATATGATACGAAGAACAATGCTAACCCTAACACATCTAAGATAACTACGTTGCTCGCCATCAAAAAGGCTTCGACGACGAGCAACGCATGAATAACGTGAATAAGCTTATGCTGCCTAGATCGCAAGATGCGATCTAGGCAGCATGGTGCTTACCAGGAGAAACCCTCGAGACGAAGGAGTTGGCGATGCGCCGAGATTTGTTTGTGTTGAACGTTTGTTGTTGTTTATTCCATAAACCCTAGATACATATTTATAGTCCAAGGGACTTTCTAATTCAGGCGTGCACCTAACCGTGCACGGGTAAAACTCTATCTTCTAATCTAAGATACGACCTACTATTTTACAGATACACGGGCATGCTAGCCCAAACTTTGCATATAAGGCCGATCCACGTATTTCTTCCGTATATAATCTTTAAGCCCATCTTGATCGCGGCCCACCTCCGACTCGGTCAAATTCTGGTGATAACACATGCCCCCCCTGGTTTTGGAATTGATAATTCCAAAATCACTCTGTTTTTTCTTCATCGGGTCATGTCATGGCAGAGCAGAACCGTTGCAGCATTCCTCATCATGATGCCCTGTCTTCTCAACTATTCCGCGTGATTTGACCGCTGTCTTTGGGCACCGCCTCCTCGGAAACTCGTCGTGGCATTGAATTTCTACTATAGCCCCTTTATTTAAACGCCCTGAGCAGTTCGCCACTTCACCCCTTTGCTCTGTTCTGGCCATCGGCACCCAAAAAACCCCCAATCTCTCATAGCCATGTCTTCTTCTTCTTCCTCCTCCACCTCATCGGTCTTTTCTGACTCTTCCTCCTCTCGCGAGCCGACGCCGGAGTGGGGCTCGTTGGCGGCGCACGACATTCTCGCCCCGACGACCTGGGACAAAGAGGAACATTATTCCTCCATCTGGTCTGAGGATGACAAATCTCTGACCGATGGAGAGGGCGGCCTTCAATTCCTCGTCGAAGGGGAAGAGGCGGCGGAGAGCGAGGACGACTGCTTCTCCTGGGACGATTTCACCTCCTCCGAGGAAGAAGCGGAGGAGGACGACGATGACTCCCTTGAAGGTTACCCACCAGCAAAGCGCCTCCGCACCTGGTGGGACGACGACAGCGACGACGATGACGAGGAAGATGAGGCTCCCGTAGAAGGCTACGGGAGCTCCGATGAGGAGCCTATCAGCAGCTGTGCCGGAAGCAGCGACGACGAGGGCATCAATGGCCCCTAGATTAGGGATCAGTAGTAGTAGCTGGCTTTTGCCCTCTTCTTCCCTGAGCAATCGGCTTTTTCTTTGTAAGAAATCCCTCTATTAATGAAGAAAATATTCCTCAATTAATTTCACTTTCTTGTCGACTTTGCCGATCGTCGAATGAAGTCGCTGTACAAAGAGCCGATAGCCGGACATCGGCTCGCATTGCGATCTGAGGCCAGGCTGTTGCCTAACCGCGCGGTCCAACAGGTCTTACTAGGCCTATACCTCGTCCAAACCATCAGCTTGAACTCCTCATCAATCCTCTGGTCTGAACCGATTCCGTTAACTTGCTAATTTGAGCTTATTCCTCTAGAGTCGATATCAGCGTATCGGCTTTGTCATTCTGAAGTCGATGCCTGTGCATCGGCTGTATTTTCATACTGTTATCTCCGTATGTTTTCTCAAGTCGATGTCTGCGCATCGGCTGTGATTTTTTCTTGGCCGATTTAGAATCGGCCTCCATACTCTACTTGCCCATCATCCCACATGCTTGGGAAATACTTCTTGAGGTGTTGACCATTGACGGCTATCGGGAACTCTCGTCCGTCCAACTCTTCCAACATGTATGCATTACCCTTCAAGGCACTGGACGACTTTGTACGGACCAGTGCCAATTAGGAGACCATTTGTCATATGCCTTGTCCCCGGTTCCTAACGGCAACACGGCTTCCCATACTAGATCACCAACTTGAAACTCCTTTGGTCTAACCTTCTTATTGTAGGCACGAGCTACCCTGGCTTTGTTCTCCTTAATCTTCTCCAACGACCAAAGCCTAAGTTACTGTTGCGTCCTCAATAGTGTCACTCATCGGAGCTGCATATTCTTCCACTCGTCGGATCATTCGAAACGTGACACGTCTCGATCCAGCCGTAATTTCCCAAGGTAATACGGCTTCCGTCCATAGACAAGCTGGTACGGCGAAGTCTTTATAGCTCCATGGCACGACATGCGGTAGGCCCATAACGCTTCGATAACTTCTCATGCCAATCCCTAGGGTTCTCGTCAATCTTTCTCTTGATCGGCTTGATTAAACTACGATTGGACGCTTCGAGCTTGCCCATTAGCTTCGAGCATAGTACGGAGATGATCGGATCGGTTTAATCCCCATGTCATCGCAGAACTTCACGAATTCTTTAGAAACAAAGACCGAACCTCCATCGGTCGTGATAGTTTGGGGATCCCGAACCTATGAATCACGTGTTCTTTCACAAACTTGATCACATCTTCGATTTCACCTTCTTCATAGGGACAGCTTCCACCCACTTGGTGAAGTAGTCCGTGATGGCCAAAATCCATTCATGTTTTTTACTCGACGCCGGATGGATTTTGCCGATCATATCCATGCCCCACCCCGAACGGCCAAGGCTTGATGATAGGGTTCATCGCCGATGCTTGGTACCATCCGAATCTTCCCGAACATCCGGCACGCTTGGCACCCTTGTAGTAATTGAAGCAATCTTCAAGCATGGTGGGCCAATAAAACCACTGAACGCCCGATTAGCCACTTCATCTTGTGAGCCGACTGATGAGTTCCACAGGCGCCTTCATGCACCTCATGTAAGAGCCGATTAGACTCAGTTGGTCCCAGGCATTTGAGTAGCAACCCTTCCAACGTCCTGTAGAACATGTCGTCTCCTATGAGGACATATTTCATAGCTTTGTATCTTATCCGTTTAGGTGCCCCCCGAGCCGAATCTTTTAAGTAATTGAAGATTTCGGCTCTCCAATCATCCTGTTCCAGGAATTGCACCTGAACTTCTGATCCGTCAGGTATATCTATGTAGCCTGACGCCATTTGCGCGAGATTGTTGGCCTCGGTGTTTTGGGATCTTGGGATCCAATTAAAGTTGATGTACCGAAACTGTGTCATCAACTCACGGCATTCCATCCAATATGGGACAAGCGATTCACTCTCGCACTTATATTCATCCGTGAGCTGGTTAATCACCAACTTGGAGTCCCCGAAAAGCTCTACTGCCTCTGCCCCGGCTTCCAGTAGCAACTCCATCCCCTTACGTACCGCCTCATATTCTGCTACGTTGTTGGTGCAAGGGTAGATAATCCGATGGAGAAGGAGTATTCTGCCCCCCGAGGCGACACGAGCAGAATGCCGATGCCACAACCATCATCGCAAGCCGATCCATCGAAGAACATAGCCCATGCACGTATAGATAGTGCTGCTATATTAGTACTGATTCGCTCAGCTATGAGATCGGCCAACGCTTGCCCTTTGACTGCTTTCGCAGGCTGATACCGGAGATCGAACTCTGACAACGCAAACATCCACTTACCCAGTCGGCCTTTCAACACAGGGGCCGACAGCATGTGCTTGACAACGTCTGACTTGCATATGACGAAGATCTCTGCCGTCAAAAGGATGTGATGCAGCTTGGTGCAGGTAAAGAACAAGCAGAGACACAGTTTCTCGACCTCAGGATACCTTGTTTCCGCGTCCAACATCCTTCTGCTGAGGTAGAAAACGACCTTTTCAACGCCCTCGTAAAGTTGCACCACTACCGAGGCAATGGACGTGTCGGCCTGCGACAAGTAGATGTAGAACGGCCTGTCTTGCTGGGGCGGAACTAGCACAGGCGGCGTCGTCAGATACCGTTTAATTTCATCAAACGCCTGCTGCTGTTCTGCCCCCCCAGTGAAATTCGACATCGGATTTAGTCTTCACCAACGCCATGAACGGATCGATCCGTCCTGACAGGTTAGAGATGAATCGGCGGACGAAGTTGATCTTTCCGATGAGACGTTGGAGTTCCTTCTTCGTGGTGGGCGGTTGCATGGTGCGCACCGCCTCTTGACTCTTCAGGCCGATTTCAATTCCCCGTTCATGAACCAGAAAACCTAGGAACTGACCAGCCGTCACACCGAAGGCACACTTCTTCGGGTTCATTCTCAGTCCGAACTTCCGAGTTCGGTCTAGGACGCGCCGTAAATCATCCAAGTGTCCTTCCATGGAGACAGATTTGACTACGACGTCGTCGATATAGATTTCCACCAACTTACCGATCAGATCATGAAATATATAATTCATAGCTCGTTGGTACGTTGCACCAGCATTCTTCAACCCAAAGGTCATGACCACATATTCAAACAAGCATACTGCCCCTGGTACTCTGAATGCGGTCTTGTGTATATCTTCTGGAGCCATGAAGATCTGGTTATAGCCGGCGTTGCCATCCATGAAGCTTAAAACCTTGTGGCCGGCAGCTGCATTGATCAATGTTTACGCCACGGGCATCGGATACTCATCTTTTGGAGTGGCTCGTTAAGATCTCGGAAATCGATAGCCACACGCCACCGGCCGTCCTTCTTTTCTACGAGAACGATCATCGGAGATCCATTCAAGCATACCCGCATGGCCTCGATGAATCCGGCGGCTAACATCTTCTCGATCTCTTTCTTGACCTCTTCCAGGATTTCGGCCTTCATCTGGCGTGCTCGTTGTTGGAACGGCCGAAATCCTTTCTTAAGGGGGAGCCGATGTTCAATGATGCTCATGTCTAACCCAGGCATCTCTGTGTAGTCCCAAGCAAAGCAATCTGGGTATTCTTTCAATAGAGCAATCATCTGACTCCTGAGCTGTGGATCTAACTTCCTGCTGATAAAAGTTGGCCGAGGCTTATCCCCAGGGCCGATGTCGACTTCCTCTAGCTCATAAGCCGAGGTGAACCCATACCCTAGCTTTCCGTCACCTGTGAGGTCGACGCCGAATACTGGGAGAGCCGGTGGTGCGTGTAATACGGTCCGATCGCTGGAATCGGCCTCCATCTTGATCATCACCAGGATCTTGTGGCAGTATCGGGGCCGATCGCGTGGACCAGCTCCCTTTTCATCCTTGCTATGAGAGCAGCTGCCCTCATCACTACCCATACCAGGGCGGTACCCAAGTTCTACCATGTTGATGCTGATGCCATGGGAGCGGGTTCTGTGGAAAGAGCCGATGAGTTCGGCTTCGAGGACTGCCTTGATCTCGTCATGCTTCTTCTTGAGCTCGTCAGGCAGATCCTCGTACTTGACCGGAGTGCTTTCCGCCATCTCGGATGTAGACGGCGATGCGGTGGATGTCGAAGATTGTCCCACCGGGCGTGCCAGAATGTGTTGCGGTCAGAAACCCACCGGCGAGCAGCGACTGGCAACACCGTAGAGCCGGGAACAACTAGGGCTGCGGCTGGCCCCAGTCCCTCAGAGCGACGGCCCGCAAAGCCTTCTGGTCACACGTCCGATGTTGTCGCAAGGGCGTGCCACCTGACCTATACCTGGTCAGGGAGGTGTTGGATGATGCCTCGCTTAGTTTCTCGCATGGCATACACGTAAACATTAAATACGAGCCTCGATCGGCTCTCGGGTTATCCGTGAATCGGCTCAAAGAGCCGATCCACCCATGATTCGTACGAGGTGTACGAATATATGGTGGTCCTGCTTGATCAAGATAAAGCTAATGCGATCTACGACGATTTAGGGTTTTCACCGCATAATCGGATCATCCTACTCACGATTGGGCCTCGCGCTCGCGTACGGTGATCGTAAGCCGATCCTAGACGGGGCCTAAAAACCAACACGAGGTTGATCCTCGGAACATCCTGTCTAGGGCTAGCAAACTACACCCTACACGCCGCTGGATCCTCCAACCCTTTGTAAGGCCTAACTATTGTGGATATTAAACTAATCCTTGAAGAACAAGGAACAACCGTAACGGATCGGATCTACTAAACAATGATCAAGCGGGGTGCCGCCCCTACACCTAAGATAGGTGTAAGGGTGGCTAGATGTATAAGGGTTGCACTACGACGAGCATATGATACGAAGAACAATGCTAACCCTAACACATCTAAGATAACTACGTTGCTCGCCATCAAAAAGGCTTCGGCACGAGCAACGCATGAACAACGTGAATAAGCTTATCTCGCCTAGATCGCAAGATGCGATCTAGGCAGCATGGTGCTTACCAGGAGAAACCCTCGAGACGAAGGAGTTGGCGATGCGCCGAGATTTGTTTGTGTTGAACGTTTGTTGTTGTTTATTCCATAAACCCTAGATACATATTTATAGTCCAAGGGACTTTCTAATTCAGGCGTGCACCTAACCGTCCACGGGTAAAACTCTATCTTCTAATCTAAGATACGACCTACTATATTACAGATACACGGGCATGCTAGCCCAAACTTTGCATATAAGGCCGATCCACGTATTTCTTCCGTATATAATCTTTAAGCCAATCTTGATCGCGGCCCACCTCCGACTCGGTCAAATTCTGGTGATAACAATAACATCACATGAGTAGCACACAACTAGTATCGATACAAAGCTCATCATATGGATCTCAATCATGTAAAGCAGCTCATGAGATCATTGTATTGAAGTACATAGGAGAGATATTAACCACATAGCTACCGGTACAGCCCCGAGCCTCGATGAAGAACTACTCCCTCCTCATGGGAGACAAGCGGCGTTGATGAAGATGGCGGTGGTGTCGATGGAGGAGCCTTCAGGGGCACTTCCCGTCCCGGCGGCGTGCCGGAACAGAGACTCCTGTCCCCCAGATCTTGGCTTCGCGATGGCGGCGGCTCTGGAAGGTTTCTCGTACCGTGGCTTTTTCGTATCGAGGTTTTAGGTCCAGGGGTTTTATATAGGCGAAGAGGCGGCGTCAGAAGGTCGAAGGGGCGCCGACACAATAGGGGGCGCGGGCCCCCCTTGGCCGCGCCGGCCTAGGGTTTGGTGGGCCTGTGCCCCCTCTCCGCGGTTCTCGTGTGTTACTGGATGCTTCCGGGCAAAATAGGAACCTAGGCGTTGATTTCGTTCAATTCCGAGAATATTTCGTTACTAGGATTTACGAAACCAAAAACAGCGAGAAAACGACAAGCGGCCTTTCGGCATCTCGTCAATAGGTTAGTTGCGAAAACGCATAAATATGACATAAAATGTGCATATAACATGTAGATATCATCAATAATGTAGCATGGAACATAAGAAATTATCGATACGTCGGAGACGTATCGGCATCCCCAAGCTTAGTTCCGCTCGTCCCGAGCGAGTAAACGATAACAAAGATAATTTCTGGAGTGACATGCCATCATAACCTTGATCATACTATTGTAAACATATATAATGAATGCAGCGATCAAAACAATGGTAATGACATGAGTAAACAAATGAATCATAAAGCAAAGACTTTTCATGAATAGCACTTCAAGACAAGCATCAATAAGTCTTGCATAAGAGTTAACTCATAAAGCAATAAATCAAAGTAAAGGTATTGAAGCAACACAAAGGAAGATTAAGTTTCAGCGGTTGCTTTCAACTTATAACATGTATATCTCATGGATAATTGTCAACATAGAGTAATATAACAAGTGCAATATGCAAGTATGTAGGAATCAATGCACAGTTCACACAAGTGTTTGTTTCTTGAGGTGGAGAGAGATAGGTGAACTGACTCAACATAAAAGTAAAAGAATGGTCCTTCAAAGAGGAAAGCATCGATTGCTATATTTGTGCTAGACCTTTGGTTTTGAAAACATAAAGAGAGCATAAAAGTAAAATTTTGAGAGGTGTTTGTTGTTGTCAACGAATGGTAGTGGGCACTCTAACTACCTTATCAACCAGACTTTCAAGAGCGGCTCCCATGAATGACGTTATCTCTACCAGGAAGGTAGATCATCCCTCTTCTCTTTTGTTTACACATGTACTATAGTTTAGTTTTTTCTTTATTTATGGATGACACTCCTCCCAACCTTTTGCTTACACAAGCCATGGCTAACCGAATCCTCGGGTGCCTTCCAACAATCACATACCATGAAGGAGTGTCTATTTGCAAAATTAAGTTGCTTATCGATGAATCAGAGCAAAACATGTGAAGAGAATTATTAATGCAAGTTAATTAATTGAGGTGGGAACCCCATTGCCAGCTCTTTTTGCAAAATTATTGGATAAGCGGATGTGCCACTAGTCCATTGTGAAAGTCTGTCAAAAGTAAATGACAAGATCGAAAGATAAAACACCACATACTTCCTCATGAGCTATAAAACATTGACACAAATAAGAGGTGATAAATTTTGAATTATTTAAAGGTAGCACTCAAGCAATTTACTTTGGAATGGCGGAGAAATACCATGTAGTAGGTAGGTATGGTGGACACAAATGGCATAGTGGTTGGCTCAAGGATTTTGGATGCATGAGAAGTATTCCCTCTCGATACGGGGTTTAGGCTAGCAAGGTTATTTGAAACAAACACAAGGATGAACCGGTGCAGCAAAACTCACATAAAAGACATATTGTAAACATTATAAGACTCTACACCGTCTTCCTTGTTGTTCAAAACTCAATACTAGAAATTATCTAGACTTTAGAGAGACCAATTATGCAAACCAAATTTTAGCAAGCTCTATGTATTTCTTCATTAATAGGTGCATAGTATATGATGCAAGAGCTTAAACATGAGCACAACAATTGCCAAGTATCACATTATCCAAGACATTTTACCAATTACTACATGTAGCATTTTCCGTTTCCAACCATATAACAATGAACGAAGGAGTTTTAACCTTCGCCATGAACACTAAAAGATAAAGCGAAGAACACATGTGTTCATATGAACCAGCGGAGCGTGTCTCTCTCCCACAGAAGCATGTATTTATTCAGAGCATGAAAATAACAAAACAAAAATAAAAGCACACAGACGCTCCAAGTAAAGTACATAAGATGTGACCGAATAAAAATATAGTTTCAAGAGAAGGAACCTGATAATTTATCGATGAAGAAGGGGATGCCTTGGGCATCCCCAAGCTTAGACGCTTGAGTCTTCTTGAAATATGCAGGGGTGAACCATGGGGGCATCCCCAAGCTTAGACTCTTCACTCTTCTTGATCATAGTATATCATCCTCCTCTCTTGACCCTTGAAAACTTCCTCCACACCAAACTCAAAGCAAACTCATTAGAGGGTTAGTGCATAATCAAAAATTCACATGTCCAGAGGTGAAACAATCATTCTTAATACTTATGGACATTGCTCAAAGCTACTGGAAGGTAATGGAACAAAGAAATCCACCCAACACAGCGAAAGAAGCAATGCGAAATAAAAGGCAGAATCTGTCAAAACAGAACAGTCCGTAAAGACGAATTTTATCGAGGCACCAGACTTGCTCAAATGAAAATTCCCAAATTGAATAAAAGTTGCGTACATATCTGAGGATCACTCACGTAAATTTGCACAATTTTCTGAGTTACCTACAGAGAATTAGACCCAGATTCGTGACAGCAAAGAAATCTGTTTCTGCGCAGTAATCCAAATCTAGTATCAACCTTTCTATCAACGACTTTACTTGGCACAACAAAACACAAAACTAAGATAAGGAGAGGTTGCTACAGTAGTAAACAACTTCCAAGACACAAATATAAAACAAAGTACTGTAGCAAAATAACACATGGGTTATCTCCCAAGAAGTTCTTTCTTTATAGCCGTTAAGATGGGCTCAGTAGTTTTTATGACGTACTCGCAAGAAATAGTAGTTGAAGCAAAAGAGAGCATCAAGAAGCAAATTCAAAACACATTTAAGTTTAACATGCTTCCTATGCATAGGAACCTTGTAAATAAACAAGTTCATGAAGAGCAAAGTGACAAGCATAGGAAGATAAAACAAGTGTAGCTTCAAAAATTTCAGCACATAGAGAGGCATTTTAGTAACATGAAAATTTCTACAACCATATTTTCCTCTTTCATAATAACTTTCAGTAGCAACATGAGCAAACTCAACAATATAACTATCACATAAAGCATTCTTATCATGAGTCTCATGCATAAAATTATTACTCTCCACATAGGCATAATCAATTTTATTAGTTGTAGTGGGAGCAAATTCAACAAAGTAGCTATCATTATTATTATCATCAAGTGTAGGAGGCATAGTATAATCACAACAAAATTTACTCTCCATAGTAGGTGGCACCAAAAGACCACTATCATTATAATCATCATAAATAGGAGGTAAAGTATCATCAAAGAAAATTTTCTCCTCAATGCTTGGGGGACTAAAAAGATCATGAAAACCAGCTTCCCCAAGCTTAGAACTTTCTATATCATTATCAACAATGGTGTTCAAAGCGTTCATACTAATATTACTACCAGAGCATGCAAATAAGATTTCATAGGTTTTTTAATTTTCGCATCAAACAATCCATGTTTTAAATCAGGAAATAGAATAAGAAGCTCATTCTTGTCCATTATGCCTAACTAGTGTAAACAAGAAACAAAAAGATGCAATTGCAGGATCTAAAGGAAATAGCTTCGAGTACTTACAACGGCGAAAATAGCTTAGTAGCCGAGATCCGGAGTGTGAGTACCTTTTACCTTTCCTCCCGGCAACGGCGCCGGAAAATAGCTTGATGTCTACGGGTGCTTCTATTCTTGTAGACAGTGTTGGGCCTCCAAGAGCGAGAGGTTTGTAGAACGGCAGCAAGTTTCCCTTAAGTGGATCACCCAAGGTTTATCGATCTCGGGGAGGAAGAGGTCAAAGATATCCCTCTCATGCAACCCTGCAACCACAAAGCAAGAAGTCTCTTGTGTCCCCAACACACCTAATAGGTGCACTAGTTCGGCGAAGAGATAGTGAAATACGGGTGGTATGAATAAATAGTAGCAAGTAGCAACGGTGCCGGAAAAGTGCTTGCTGGCGTGTAGTTGATGGTGGTAATATGGCAGCGATAGTAACACAGTAAAACAAGTAAACAAGCAGACGATAGCGATATTTAGGAACAAGGCCTAGGGATCATACTTTCACTAGTGGACACTCTCAACATTGATCGCATAATAAATAACTCTTTCTCATATGTGCTACATACACTCTTTTGTTGGATGATGAACACATTGCGTAGGATTACACGAACCCTCAATGCCGGAGTTAACAAGCTCCACAATTCAATGTTCATATTTAAATAACCTTAGAGCATAATAGATCATTGCAAAATAAACCAAGAACTAACATAGTGCACACACTGTCCACATTACACTATGAAGGAGGAATAGATCACATCAATACTATCATAAGGATAATTAACTCCACAATCTACAAGAGATCATGATCATAGCCTACGACAAGAACCACACGGTGCACACACTAGTCACCTTTACACCATGCAGGAGGAATAGACTACTTTAATAACATCACATGAGTAGCACACAACTAGTAGCGATACAAAGCTCATCATATGGATCTCAATCATGTAAAGCAGCTCATGAGATCATTGTATTGAAGTACATAGGAGAGAGATTAACCACATAGCTACCGGTACAGCCCCGAGCCTCGATGAATAACTACTCCCTCCTCATGGGAGACATCAGCGTTGATGAAGATGGCGGTGGCGTCGATGGAGGAGCCTTCCGGGGGCACTTCCCCGTCCCGGCGGCGTGCTGGAACAGAGACTCCTGTCCCCCAGATCTTGGCTTCGCGATGGCGGCGGCTCTGGAAGGTTTCTCGTACCGTGGCTTTTCGTATCGAGGTTTTAGGTCCAGGGGCTTTATATAGGCGAAGAGGCGGCGTCAGAAGGTCGAAGGGGCGCCGACACAATAGGGGGCGCGGCCCCCCTTGGCCGCGCCGGCCTAGGGTTTGGTGGGCCTCGTGCCCCCTCTCTCGGCGGTTCTCGTGTGTTCCGGATGCTTCCGGCAAAATAGGAACCCGGGCGTTGATTTCGTTCAATTCCGAGAATATTTCGTTACTAGGATTTCCGAAACCAAAAACAGCAGAAAACAGACAAGCGGCCTTTCGGCATCTCGTCAATAGGTTAGTTCCAGAAAAAGCATAAATATGACATAAAATGTGCATATAACATGTAGATATCATCAATAATGTAGCATGGAACATAAGAAATTATCGATACGTCGGAGACGTATCAGCGGCCACCCTACATGGCGGCGCGGTGGGGCCCCTAGCCGCGCCGGCCTATGGGGTGGGCCCCTCGAGCGCCTCCCAACTCTGCCCCTTCGCCTATTTATTCTCTCCGTCGCGAAAACCCTATTACCGAGAGCCACGATACGAGAAAAGTTCCAGAGACGCCGCCGCCAATCCCATCTCGGGGGATTCAGGAGATCGCCTCTGGCACCCTGCCGGAGAGGGGAATCATCACCGGAGGACTCTACATCATCATGCCCGCCTCCGGATTGATGCGTGAGTAGTTCATCTTTGGACTATGGGTCCATAGCAGTAGCTAGTTGGTTGTCTTCTCCTCTTGTGCTATCATGTTTAGATCTTGTGAGCTGCCTATCATGATCAAGATCGTCTATTTGTAATGCTACATGTTGTGTTTGTTGGGATCCGATGAATATAGAATACTATGTCAAGTTGATTAATTGATCTATCATATATGTGTTGTTTATGATCTTGCATGCTCTCCGTTGCTAGTAGAGGTTCTGGCCAAGTTGATACTTGTGACTCCAAGAGGGAGTATTTATGCTCGATAGTGGGTTCATGCCTCCATTGAATCTGGGACAGTGACAAAAAGTTCTAAGGTTGTGGATGTGCTGTTGCCACTAGGGATAAAACATCAATGCTTTGTCTAAGGATATTTTTGTTGATTACATTACGCACCATACTTAATGTAATTGGCTGTTGTTTGCAACTTAATACTGGAAGGGGTGCGGATGCTAACCCGAAGGTGGACTTTTTAGGCATAGATGCATGCTGGATAGCGGTCTATGTTATTTGTCGTAATGCCCTAAGTAAAACTCATAGTAGTCATCATGATATGTATGTGCATTGTTATGCTCTCTCTATTTGTCAATTGCCCAACTGTAATTTGTTCATCCAACATGCTATTTATCTTATTGGAGAGACACCACTAGTGAACTGTGGACCCCGATCCATTCTTTTACATCTGAAATACAATCTACTGCAAACTCTGTTCTCTGTTGTTCCTCGCAAACAAATATTATTCTCCACACCATACGTTTAACCCTTTGTTTACAGCAAGCCGGTGAGATTGACAACCTCACTATTAAGTTGGGGCAAAGTATTTTGGTTGTGTTGTGCAGGTTTCACGTTGGCGCCGGAATCCCTGGTGTTGCGCCGCACTACACTCCTCCACCAACAACCTTCACGTGGCCTTCATCTCCTACTAGTTCGATAACCTTGGTTTCTTTCTGAGGGAAAACTTGCTGCTGTGCGCATCACACCTTGCTCTTGGGGTTCCCAACGGACGTGTGCTTCACGCGCCATCACCACCTCCCCCACGGGTGGCACCTGAGCCCGGATTGGGTCCCGGTGCCACCGATCCCCGCCAACGGCCGTGCTCGCCTCGCCGAGATCTAGCGGCACCGTGCCCAGCTCCCGCCGGACCTCCGACAGGACCCGACGTACGCGAAGAGTCCCTACTGGGACGTGTGGTTCGAGGCGGAGCATGACCAGCGCCGCCGAACTTTCTTCGCGTCCCGCGCGGCCAAGGCGAGGCCTCGCGCGACGCCCCACACGCTACCGGCATCGGCCAAGAGGCATCCCCGCCACCAAGGCGGCCTCTACATCGACGATGGCATGCCACACTCCGGGAGGAGGAGGAACACCATGTTCGCCTCAAGCACGAGGCGGAGTTGCAGGCAGCTGTGGCGACACAGTGGGAGAAGGAGGAGGCGCGGATGGCACGTCTGCGCAGGCTGGACAGCCCTCCGAACCCGCGCTCGGCCTGGGAACGGGCCGAGTGGTCGTTGTGGACGGAATCCCCGGCGTGCTCCAGCATCTCGAGCCGCAACAACGCCTCAACCGCTCGGGGCTGTCATCGTCATCGACACCGACGACCACGAGGATAGCGACGACGACGAGTTCTACTAGGACTAGGCAGCGCGTCGGCGACCACCGTGTCCACCCCAAACCATAGCTAGGTTTTTTTTAGTTATTTAAAATCCCATATAGGGTTTTCTTTTGTATAAATTTTGCCACAATAGAGTATATGTTTTAATGAAGTATATTTAGTTATTTTTTTCCTCTTTTTTGTTGGTATTTTTGATTTGCGATGTGTCGGCGTGGTGGACGCACTGGACGACCTAAACAGACCGTCGGCCACCATCCTAAATCCGTCTGTCCGTGCAACCTTCCAAACAGCCAAAGTCGGATGGACATGTCCGATTTAGCTCTCCCCGTTGGAATGCCCTAGTAGTCCAAGTCTACACTATATAGCACCGCGCTGCGGCAGTCAGGCAATGCCTGTATCCGTAGATGATCCGTCTAATCACTTCATAGTACGATCTCAGCTCGTGACGAGGCATTTGCTGTCGCATGCCGCCCCTCGCAATGTCGTTTCCTCTCATCCTCGCCACGCTCTCCATCCTGACTACAGCAGCATCCACCCATCCGCACCCACTCGACCCTCTCTCACCCGTGGAGCTCACCGCCGTCCGCGCGGCCGTGCTCGCCTCGCCGCTCGTCCCCGCTCGCCCGCTCACCTTCCACTACGTCGGCCTCGACGAGCCCGACAAGCCGGACGTCCTATCCTACTCCGAGGCACCCTCCTCCTCCTCCCGCGCCCTGCCGCGCCGCGCGTTCGTCATCGCCCGCGCCGGCGACCAGTCCCACGAGCTCCGCGTCGACATCACCGACGCCGCCGCGCCCTCCGTCCTCTCCCACGCTGTCCACCACGGCATGGGGTTCCCGATGCTCACGCTGGACGAGCAGTTCGCGGCGGTGGCGCTGCCGCCCAGGCACGCGCCGTTCGTGGAGTCCGTGCGCCGACGCGGCGTGGACATGGACGACGTCCTCTGCGCCGTGTTCCCCGTCGGGTGGTTCGGCGACGCCGGTCGCTCGGACTCGGAGGAGAAGGTGCGGCAGCGGAGGGTGGTGAAGCTGCTGTGCTTCGTGGCCGGCGCGACGGCCAACTTCTACGCGCGGCCGCTGGAGGGCGTCACACGCTGGTGGTGGACCTCGACCTGATGGCCATCGTCGAGTACAGGGACAGGGTGGTGTACCCGGTGCCCAAGGCCGAAGGGACGGACTACCAGGCCGGCAAGGCCGGGGCGCCGTATGCCGGACCCGAGGCGGCGCCCGGCGTGGTGGTGCAGCCGGAGGGCAGGGGCTTCCACATCGACGGCCACTTCGTCAGGTACTCGCTGAAACTCGCCTTTTTGAATCACCCGACACAAACCAAAAACTTGCTGCAGGCTTTTAGTTACGCCATGTGGAGAGAACACGACATTGCTCTTTGTTTTGACTGATCAGCGGAAAAAGATCCGTTGTTGCTGATTCGAATTGAAAAGATCAAACAGGGCCAAAAGAACACGCACACAAACAAACCAAGAATACTTTTTTTTAGCGAATCAGAGAAAACTTTATTAATTATTACTCAACATGATTACAATCACCTAAAGAAGTGATGATAAGAGCACGTGAATATATAATTCACAGACATCTCCTCTTAATTGAAATAGCTTGCTTAGCGTAAAGATGGGCAACTTGGTTAGCATCTCTCCCAACTAAGGCTGGCAATGGTCGGATTTGGTCGGGTCAACCTAAACTAGACCCATGCCTATCACTCTTATTGGACACACCTGTAACCCACGACCCTATCATGGGTAAGGAATAAGATCCATGCCCAACCCATCAGGCAACCCGACCCTATCGGGTAAAAAAAATGGAGAGTTTGACGCAACCAAATATTTAGAACACATCGGCACATTGTTGGGCTGCCAGGACGAAGAGTGGTGTGTTCTCGTTCATGGCTTTATGACTGCAAGTAGTACTAATATGCACATGTTTGGTGTCTGGATACAAGAGCTTTGTGTAAACGATGTATATCTACAGGTATATATGTGTATCATAACCCACATACCATACAAAATAATTCAATTGTTTTAATTAGTAATATTAATCGGGTGACCCATCGGGCAACCCGTGGGTATAGACCGATACCCATGCCCGATCCACGACTAATCGGGTTGCCCATGGATCGTTTTCATGGGCGAACATCGAGACCCATACCCTACCCATTCTGGTCGGATGCCCATGAGATGAGAAGACGTACCCATGGGTTGAAATGCCGGCTTGACTCCCAACGCAAGAAACACTAACACAAGACAAAGCTCTCGTAATTTCTCTAATCTTATATCATATGGTTTTTAACATTGATCTACCTTATCCAGTTAACCACCATCCATGTATAGTTGGATTACTGCCTTGGCATCAGACCATCAGTGTAGCCCCTCTCGACTGCCAATCTTGCACTATCTCGAATTGTCAACGCTTTCATCACCATGGCGCTAGGTACATGCTCATACCGCAATGCTTGTCCACGTATCATTATTCCGTGGCGATCTCTCACAACCACCCCGTGTTGCCAGGCATGGTCTCCTTATTGAAACTTGCGTGTGTATTGAGTTATTAACAAACAAAGAATACGTTGTGTTAATTGTACTTATATTGCACGCTGTACACGAGGCTACGATGACCATGACAGATACAGATAAGGTCTTCCACATCATCATTTCTCTTGAACACACCGGCCACCTACTCTCTTTATGCCCTCTAGACAATTCGTGTATGGAATAATTCAAGATAGCTGACGCCTTGTCAGGCTGGGACCAAGGGAAAATCTAAGGAGGCTTCTTTGGATTGCATAAATTCGAAAATGCTGGAGTAAGAAAATACAGCATTGAGCACGCACGGTGAACTTCCACATGATTTTAATACGCAGGAATTTTTGCAAGATGTGTCTTTGGTTGATGCACAGGAAAATAGCATATGGACTTCAGAGTTCGGCTAATCTAACTTGCACGTTAGCACCGTCCAGTTTCATGCTTTAAGATTTGCGATGTAAGTTTTGTCAAGTTTCATCTTGTTTCAGAACTTCGACTCTGATTAGTGTGCAAACAAATCTTGTTGAAACCGTACACGCTAGCTTTCTCCATGGACTTCACAGGACTATGCAGCGAGAGCAGATATATAGAGCGCAGGTGCATTATACTTTTCAGAGTAAAAAGTGAATGGCACGAACCATCTACAGCAAATAAAGTTATGTGCATTGATTTTGTTTTCTGATAGAAATCCACTGGGGATTGTTGAGTTGGAGATAAGAATTTGTAACCAGCTCACAAATAAACATTTCCATATGAAACAGAACAAATTATATGTTGTTCACAATGATCTAAACAACAGTGACTTATATGAGTGGAGGGAAATGCTAGCTCACAACTACTCCCTCTATACCTTCTTACTAGATCATTAAAGCGCGCTTTGCTGCGCCCGTCCATTACAAAAATGTGACAGATAGTTGAAAAAGGTGGAGCAGTACAAACATATGATAACATTTGAATCCTTTGAGTTACAATGCCTTAAAATAGATGGTGTAACATAGTTGTTTTTTTTAAAAAAACCCACTCTTATAAAAAGAAGCAAAGGAGAAAAAAAAAAACCTTCGACGACAAGAAGTACAATGCTTATTGTGACACATACAGAGATTTATCTCGTGATAAAAAAAATTGACATCAAATCTCTGGTAAAAAAATATTATTTCAAATATAAACATTGTGACAGTGGAAAAATCCTTTCCTTTTGTCAGTTTGTGTGTTCAATTGGAAGAAAATATTCACTTATCAACATGTGCTTCCACTTCCAAATGAACTTCGCACAAAAACTTTTCCATTGCTCAATGTCAAAATACTCCTGACGGTTTATGTATCTTTTACCACACCTCGAGGTCTATTTATAATTTTTTCTTATTTTTACAGTTTGTGTACTGTTTTTTTTCCTGGAAATGGATAACGTAATATATAAAAAATACACCTCACACATGTTTTTCCTGGATTTTTCTTATTAGTAATGTAAAATATCTTACATCCATACAAGATGCAATGCACATAATCAACTCAAGTGGAATCACCAAAGAGTGCACATGTCATCAATAAAATGCTGAAAATTATCTATCGATTGCTCTCCAGCTAATCTAATGTACAGCTCACTCGAAAAATAGCTACACTTCGTAAATTACTTTGTATCTCCTACCTTGAGATCAGTAAGAACTCTCATTCATAAAATTATGGAAGTCTCAACGGATGATTGCTTAAAGTTCCATAATATCCCCGAAACCTTTAATCACACTGCAGACGATTGTGTAATTAGTTCAGTGCAAGCTCGTGTGCTTGTATCTGTTGTATGCAATGCCGTAAATTACCTTGGGCTGCTTCAAAACAGAAATTATATGTGGAGACGGGAGAATGGTAGCAACGTGCTCATAAATAATGCCCAATTCACGTCATCATCTAAAATGAAACCTGATGGGACATTATTGACAGAATGAGGCTACATTGTGTTTTATTTTTTGTGCAGTCAAGAGATAAATATTGAACTGTACCATGTATATGTGGCAGAAATTTCAAAGTGTACTTCTCAATTTAGTCAAAAAATTAGTCAAACATATGTATGCATAAAATCTAAAAACCAAAGTTACTTCTCAATTTAGTCAAACAATTACTGTTGGCTAACTTTGGAAATGAGAAAACTGAAATTTAAGGGATAATAGATCGATCTTCATATTGACTTAGTTGCAATTCAGAAACCTGGTACCACCACTTGGACAAAACTATCTTCCAATTGACTTGTTTGCTGCACAGCCTTGATATGTATGCAATGACACCAGCCTGTAAGTTTCAAAAAAAGTGACACCAACTTGTCTCAATCTATCGAAGAGCAAGATAAAACTGATACTAATAACTTACGTGGGGCAAGGTATATGCCTGCTTGAAAAAAAAATGATACTCCCTCCGATTCATATTAATTGACTTCAATATGGATGTATAACTAAAATGTGTCTAGATACATCTATATCAGAGTCAATTAATATGGACCGGAGGGAGTATATGATTTGTATGTTTATATTTACTACTATGGGAAGAATCAATGATTTCGAGTAATATAATTTAATGGAGCAGAAAAAGGTACCAGCTTTAGTGTATCCTTGAGATTTAGCAAAACGCCTTGATCGCATGTCAATAAACAAAGTCAATACAACCTCATTGCTCCCAGCCTGCCATCCTGTGCATTTGGAACAGATATAAACTAAGGGGAAACGCTAGGAAAGAGCTGCCCATGAGATTTAAATTAGTGTTCATTTAACAGATGCAGTTGAATTTACACATAATATAGAATTGGATTGCTCATCGAGAAAGAGAGAGAGAGGTGCCGCCACCACTGGCCATACCTTCCCACTTAATTATCACAGTTGGCACTATGTACCACTACTATGTTTTGGCACAGACCACCATCACTAATGTCCTACCATGAGTTGCCGCAGCTTGTGATGCCACTCCAATTAGATAGGAAGAGGGATTGTTATTGACTTGTTCTAATGTCCCAAAGTTCACTGTTCAGATAATAACCTGTAGAGCTAGTTCTTGGATTTGAGGTCAAGTGGTTATGATTGTTTCAGTTTTCCTTTTCGTTCTGGCCAATTTTTTTGTACTAAAGCTGCTTTGTCAAGTGGTTATGATTGTTTCTTGTTCACATAATAACATGTAGCTCTAGTTTTTGTGTTTTGAGGTCAAGTGGTTATGATTGTTTCAATTTTCCTTTTCATTTTGGCCAATTGTTTCCTGAAGCTGCTTTGTCAGACTTTTTTTGTTTAAATGAAATCAGGGGCGGTAAGCTCCTCAATTTGAAAAAATGTAACAGTGGTGGTGGAGGATGGCAAGCATAATATTCTTCTTTTTCCTTATTTACTTCTACCACGTAACAGAATATCACCACTCCATGTTTTGGTCGTTATTTTTGCATAGTTATGGCAAAGTGGATTCAACAAAAACTCTGAATCCTTCTACAAAAGAACAACAATTGTTGGAAACAATAAAAGACATTTGATTATGTATGCTAATGTCTATAATAGAATGCACATAAGTGAGAAGAAGTAACCTGATTGCATACCGAGACAGTGTTTCATCTCTTTGTTGGAACAACCAATGATAGCAATTTTGCCGGAGTCGGTAACAGATTGATCGATGTTGATTCATATATTTTTTCCATCTGTATGGAAAGAAACTTCACATGAATAAATAACAAGCAAACTCTTGATTCTCCGCAAAAAAAAAAAAAAAAAAACAAGCAAACTCTTGAGAAAATGCACTCATGAATATAGAAGATATCTTAAGAAAGAAATCAAACGTTCGTTGTGGATGCAAACTTAATGCAGGAATCAATTTCTTCTACTCTCTTTTCTCCAACGAAGACTTAAAATATTAGCACATCAATATTTCAAAAAATAGGCGGCTGAAAAGGAGTTGAACGAACTCAAACAATGAAAGTCCTCCTCCTCCTCCCGTGTCGCCCCCGCGTGGCGACCGGGGGGAAACCCTAGATCCCGCCCGCCGCCGCCCTCCCCCTCCCCTCCCCTCCTCCCTCGCTGCTGCCAGAGGGCGCAGCCGGGCAAAGCCCGGTCTGCGCCGGCGGCGGCGAGGCCTTCTCGTCCTCTGCGCGGAAGGGTGGACGTGGGGGAGCCCTTCCCCTGCTAGAGCGTGGCGTTCCCGTCGGGCGCCATGGCGTGACGGCGCTCGGGCCGGGCCCGGCCTGTGGCGACGGCGTGACGGGCGGCGAGATGGTGGTGCGTGCCTGGACGGCCGACGACTTCGGCGGCTTTGGGCGGCGTGGGCCGGGGGCGGCGCGGGCGGCGGTCGGCCGCCTCTGCAGGTGGTAGGTGGAGGCGGCACCGCGGTGGTCGGTGGCTCGTCCTCTTCTCGCGGAGGAGGGGGAAGTCCTGGCGGCGGGTGAGGTGTCTTGGAGGTAGGCTGCGCTGCGACGAGGTGCTCTCTGCGGGCTGGATCTGGGCCAGGCGGGCCCGGATCTGCCGGCGGCGACGCCACATGCCTCCCATGGAGGTAGGCAACGTACTGCGCTGCTACGGGGTGCTCTCTGCGGGTTGGATCTGGGCCAGGCGGGTTCGGATCTGCCGGCGGCGACGATACTTGCCTCCCTGGCGGCCTTGGCCACGGTTTGACGGCGATGTTGGCTCTGGGACCATGACGGCACATGCTGGTGGGTGGTGAGAATGGTGGTGGCGAGGCCCCTGTGTGCGGGTGTGTCGGTGCGAGGCTGCCGGCGACGGCGAGACGGAGGCGGCGGATGCCGTGAGCGTGTGGGTCAGATCTGGGCCAGGCGGGCCTCGATCTGGCGGCGCTTTACGGGCCTAAAAGGCCTGAGCTTTGCGCGTCGGTGTGCGTTTGTCTTCTCCATCGGCGTGTAGCTGTAGTGCCTACCACCTTTGCACTTCGACCTCGCTGGGCGCCAATGCCACGGATCTTCGGGGGATTACGGATATGGGGTTCGGGAGAAATCCTTGCCTGGTTCGTCCGGCACCGACGCGGCGGCGCCTGTGGGTGTCGCCACTCCTTCTTGAAGGGCGTTGAGGATACCCCATCTCCATTCCTCCCCAAGTACCGGGGGAAACCCTAGGTCCATTTTGGTCCGGGCAGCAGCGTCAGTATCGACGTCGCATTCCTTCTTGAAGGTGCTGCCTTGGTACTTGGTGATCCGGGGTGCTTGCCGCGTGGTGGGACAATTCTGGAGGGTGCTACGGTTGAGGGGTGCTATCGTTGTGTCGATGTGCCGCTGGCTTCCTTTGTATCTTTTCCTTGTGTTGGGCATGTTTGTGCTGTTGCCCCAGCGGTTTTCTTTTGTTTGCTTGAACTGTTGTATGGTGTGGTTGCTTTATTTATAAAGCGGGGCGAAAGCCTATTTCGAGAAAAAGGAGTTGAACGGTGGCGCTGCAAAGAACGGAAGTCTCAGCTTTGACAGGAGTTGAACGGGGGCGCTGCAAAGAACGGAAGTCTCAGCTTTGACAGGAGTTGAGCGGGGGTGCTGCAAAGGGACTAACCGGCTGCAAAGAACGGTAAGTCTGGGCTTTGATGGGCGAAGAAGATGACCGGCGGTCTCCACAAGACCACAAGACGAAGGAGGTGGAAGCGAAAAAATATGGGAATGTATCCGCCGCCTCCCATCCAAGCATGAGAAAATATAAGGAAAACGGACATTAAAACAGTGCAGGTCGAGCTTAATCACCATTATTGCGGGAGTGAAACAGTCGGGATTTATCACCATCAATGATTAATTACAGTAACGTCGTCAGTTTCAGATCGGACTGTCCGGAACCAGCAGAACGAAAATCGACGCTTCAACTTTGGGCTGGTAAGGCGGGACGACGAACGAGGCGAGAGGACGGCGGCCTATGCTGTTGGCGGCGCTGGCGAGTATCGGCGGCGCAGCCGGAACAGAGAGGGAAAGGGACTAACGAGGGCTGTCTTTTTCACCTCCTATCGTTAACAGTTGTGATAGAGGAAAACTATATATAGGCCCAACCGCTAGGCCCATATAAGCGTTTTGCGGCCCGACCAACAAGGTAAGGCCTAACTCAATTTGTGCAGTAGCAGCCCAGTAACGAATGTTGGACCATTCCAGACGATGGAACGAAGTAAAAGAACGTAGCTAGTGGCGGTTCGGCAGTAGTCAATAGATGCAGACCCTTAGATCAACAGATCGGACGGCTCAGGACTTCAGATCGCTGTGAAAGCTCCTAGCTAGGTGAGTTTTACTGTTTACTAATAAGAAGTTTCAGCAAGTCAATTGGGCTTGCTAAAACATCTAATAAAAAGGAACAAAGCATACACAACCAACCCCATGTTACCGACCCTTGCACTAAGGTGTCGATAAGTGTTGTGCATCACCACTCGTGGGTTTATTAAGCGCCAACAATTTGTACTCTGAAGGATTCACTTCGGCATTATACAATTGCTCGGTGTTTCATCACTCACGAGCTTAACAAGCAATCGCCGATCAGCATTGTTTCGCCATGCGTTGCTCGGCCTGGTCATCGCCGTCCTAAGGGCTTGTTAGTGGTGTGACAAATCGTCGGCGTCCCACATCACATACGGGCGACTAATAGATCTTGGTCATTGATAATCTTTGCGTCAGGTACTTGGATAGTCACCGCTGAAAATGCATGGTCAGTACTAACTTTCCTATATATGTTGTTGGATGCATCTCTTGGATGCAGAGGCTGGGGCAACCCTTTTCGAAAAAAAATAATATGTTGTTGGATAAGCAAAAGACAGAACACTCTTTGCACATAAAGGGTATGGCAACCACCTAGCCTCAACTCGCTTCCGCGCAAGCCACTAGGCTTGGATGTCAGACCTGAAACTGCAACTCGCTTCCGTACAGACCAAGTAGTCTCTTGCAGGGGAGGCCGCATCCTCGGCAGAGAAATGTAGAAGAAAGAGGGGAAGGGGGAGCGAAGAGAGCGAAAACAAAAAAGAACGGAGAGTGATGAGTTGTGTACCTCCAACATACAAATGCTACTAGATGGGAAGGAAAGGAATCTCTGTAGAAAGAGGTAATGGCCCCCAATGAGGCAGTGTCATGCATTGGGCAATTTTTCTTCATACATTCTATTTCATCATTTTTTTAGCTTTGTGTTTATTTGTGGGTGTGGCAATGGCATATAGCTGCCCCCATAATTCATGCCCTAAGAAATTTTCATCCAACTGCAAAGTGTGTTTCTACTTCCCTAGTTGTGGTCGGTGAAGCCCCACGGAGAGATTAGCACAACATGTAAGCGAGAAAGTTGAGAAGATGTGCGCTGTTAGGGTCTATGCAGTCCCAACCAAAGGCACACTAGCTTAAAATTGGATTAAATGAAAACAATCAGCCAGTCAAACTTGATCGAATTGAGGGCCTCTTTGCAATGCAAGACATTTAAAATATAGAAATATCCAAACGTGACTCGTTAAATGTATCACCTGAATTTTGCTTGTGATTGTAATACAAGGAAAGATAATCCACATCTTGGTAGAAACTCGACTTTTCATGAGTTTACACTTGCTAGGAATCTCATGTAAGGTCATAGAAACTTTGATGATCTAGTTACATTAGCCAAAAACACTTATGTAGAAAAAGTGAAATAGAATAAATATAGATTCATATAAATATCGTTCAATCCAATTGGACCATAACTGAACAAATTGAAAGAAGCATTTTATTGATTGAATTATGAATAAGGAAAATAACCCCGGTGGCTATGTCGACACATTTACAGAAACTCGAATTTTCTTGAAATTAGACAATCTAAATCTTGGTAGAAACTCGACTTCTCTTGATGAAAATGTTTAGGTGTAGAAAGGAAAATAACGACATTGACACATTGCAATCTAATTTCATGATGAAAATGTTTTGTAGCTCAAAATGGGCCGATCCATAATCCGTTTGACAATTGGATATATATCGGCGATTATTTAAAATCTAGATCTCACTTGTGTGTGTTTCTATTAATTTATTTCATGCCTTTTTATTGCCAGTAACATCTAACCTATTTTATAACAAGTAACCACATGTTAGTTTTAGCACATTAGGGCATGTACAATGGTAGGAAAGACATGTCTTCTCTTAGTAGTCCACGTTATCTAGAGAAGACGGTAAATATTAGGGGTACAATGCATTATCTCTTATTGTCATCCCTTACAATAAATGGAAATTAATTATTTTAAGTAGAAAATTGTGTAGCTAAGAGAAGACAAGTCATACAATGGGGAAAATACATCTCTTATTTCATAAGAGATTATCCCTTAGCTAAAGGAAGAAAACATTCTCTTTCTTCTTTTTCTCTTCCAACTAAGCAAAAATTCTACGTGACGGACATAAGAGAAGCCTAACATCACGGTAAACATCAAACGGAGGCCGAGCTACGTAGCCCTTTATACTCAGAATATGTATTTCAAAATTTGGAAAAATCCAAATCAAAATTTTAGAGATAGCCAATGATGTATACTACAATGATGTAAAATCTCAATACAAAACTACTTTACATTCTAGGCTGCAAAAAAATGACAATTCTGACAAATTTTATAGTGAATAGTATATATGTCAAGACTACTAACTTTGTCAGATTTTGTCAATTTCGTGTAGCCTATAACACAAATTAGTTTGCATTGAGATTTTGCATCATTTGTAGCATGCATCACTAGCTATCTCTAGAATTTTATTTCATATTTTTTGAAAACTTCAAAATACGAATTTAAGTTTTAAAAAATAAAGAGCTACGTGTAGCTTGGCCTCCAAAACACCTAGGAGTGTAAACGGATAGGATAATTTCCGTGCCGAAACCTGCCCTGAATCCGTTTTAAGGTGTCCATATCCGATTTTAAAGAATTTGGAGGATAAGGATATCTGAGTTCGAAGTGGTGTTCCGAATAAGGTATAGGATATGGTATAGCAAATAACATGCGGATATGGATTATCCGAAATTTAATTCGGATAATTCAAAGGTTTTAAACCGGATAATCCGATTTTGAGTCAAGAGCCAAGGCCAATCTGACAAGGTTAGTAGCTATTGAGTTACATAATTTATTTGGCAAGCATGTTTAGCTCTAATTCTATCAATACTTGAGTTTTAGCATAAATTGTATCTCTTTTTTCTTAACTACGTAAGATTAAAATTTCAAATCCCTCTCAAGATTTGCAAAAACTATATCTATCAACCGATGAGCATACATCCTAATATTTTTTGTTTCCGGTTCGAGTCTGCCCCGTTTCCGATTTGAATTTGAAGTCCGGTATATCCATCAAATTAGACACTGGTTAAATATCCGCTCCGATCCAAATCTGAGAAAAAAATATGTAGTAAGTAAAGTATATGATATAAGCGAAATCTGATTCGATTCGTTTACACCCATAAAAACGCCACACTCGTAACGCCTATAAGACTAGTTTTAAGTTTTAACATATAAGCTTGCCGCAGGAGGCCACTGCGGACTCTACTAGTATTTAAACTTTCCGTACGATGAGCACCTTGGCGCTACGTGACCTGCTCAGCAGACTAGCTCACATACATTTTGCAAATACCACAGGTGGGCCAACTGGGAGTTTCACGTGGGCTTTGACATGCGCGCCGGCACAGTCATCTCACTGGCCTCGATCCATGACGTCGAGGCCGGCGAGCGGCGGAGGGTGCTCTACCGCGGGTTCGTGTCTGAGGTCTTCGTGCCGTACATGGACCCGGCGGAAGAGTGGTACTACCGCACGTTCCTGGACGCCGGCGAGTACGGCCTGGGGCTCTGGGCCTTCCCGCTCCAGCCGGGCGCCGACTGCCCTGCCAACGCCGCGTACCTCGACGGCTACTACGCCGGCCAGGACGGCATGCCCGTCGAGAACAAGAACATGATCTGCGTCTTCGAGCGGTACGCCGGCGACGTCGCGTGGCGCCACACCGAGGCCGGCTTCCCCGACCGACTGGTAAGCACATCAGCTCGATTGTGCATTTCCGCTGTACGCGCATGATGATCTGATGTGCTTGGATCGGCTGATGCAGATCACGGAGGTCCGGCCTGACGTTAGCTTGGTGGTGAGGATGGTGGTGTCGTGCGGGAATTATGACTACATATTGGATTGGGAGTTCAAGACGAGCGGCTCCATCAAATTCGTGGTATGCTTCGAAGCAAATCATACCGAATAAAAGAGAAGAACTAGTTTCGCGGTGTGTAGTGTTTGATACGTTGAATTTGTAGGTATCTCTGACAGGTCTCCTAGAGGTGAAGGGGACGGACTACACGCACGCCGACCAGATCAGGCAGGACGCGCACGGCACGCTGGTGGCGGAGAACACCCTCGCCGTCTACCACGACCACTACGTGACCTACCATCTCGACCTCGACGTCGACGGGACCAACAACTCATTCGTCAAGAACGTCATCACCACGAGGCGCAACACCAACACGCCACGGAAAAGCTACTGGACAGTGCGCCGGGAGGTGGCCGAGACTGAGGCCGACGCGCAGGTGGACGTGAACGCGGCGGCGGCGGACCTGCTGATCGTCAACCCGAACAAGAGGACGAGGATGGGCAACGAGGTCGGGTACCATGTCGTCCCGGGCGGCGCGACGGCAGCGTCGGTGCTGGACGACGACGACTACCCGCAGCGGCGAGCAAGCTACAGCAAGAAGCAGGTGTGGGTGACACCGTACAACCGGGACGAGAAGTGGGCGCCCGGGCTGTACGCCGACCAGAGCACCGGCGACGATGGCCTTGCCGTGTGGAGCGGGAGGAACAGGGGGATACGGAATGAGGACATCGTGCTGTGGTACACGGTGGGCATCCACCACATACCGTACCAGGATGATTTCCCTGTGATGCCGACGGTGAGCGGCGGGTTCGAGCTCCGGCCGGCAAACTTCTTCGAGCAGAACCCGTTGCTCAAAACAAGACCCCCCATGCGTGACCAGCTGCCTTTCCCTAACTGCTCATGCGTCGGTGATTCCAGCTGATGCACGCGCGGGAAATGTGCGAACCCAGATTAATTGGCACGGAGTGAACAACAAACTGATTTCCCCAAGCCGTGGATGTGGCAATCAGAAGTCTGATTTATGTTACTCGCCAAAAAAAGAAGTTTGATTTACCCTGTCATTGGAGCGAGTCCACGCAATACAAGAGCATCTCTGACGGGCCGGCACCTGTCCCCTCTATTTTGGGAGGGGCTGCCCATACCGACAATCCCTATAAGAAAATTCCCAAAATACAAACAAGATTAAACAAACTTTGAAATTTCATTAAAAATTAGCTTCATTTACAAAAGTTTGAATGAAATTTAAACTAAACTAAATTAAACCATACTCTACTGGCCGTCGGTCGGGGCGCGGCGAGCTCGCCTCGTCGTTGTTATTTCCCTTGGCCACCGCATGTTCCCGCACCCGCCTCTCCACCCTTCATGCATCTGGCGATGCTACATCGCCGAAGCTTACCATCAGCGCTGGGCCTTCTCCGCTTGGGGTATCCGAGGCGTCTCCGCGTGGGGAACCAGCGGGTTCGTGAAAGACGGTGACCCACCACCGAGCATCCTATGTGTCGCATGAAAGATGGAGCCTCCAGCGGAGTCGCTGCTATACCGGTCCCACACTTGAAATCCAAGTTTGGCGTGCCTGTTCGGCGCGTTGTGCATATGAGGTGGCATGAGGTTGCCGGCGTTTCTATTGGGCTCCAAAACCAGCCGACTACTTTTAGGGCGCACTGGTGTGGCCCAGAAACAACATCGAACCCTAATACGGGTCTAAGCGAGACAATGAGAGACATAATGCTGGGTGTTGATTTTGAGTCTGTTAAAATAAGGGAGCCCTCTTGTGGTGCTAGATACTTGCAAATGCGGAGGTCATGGTTTCCACTCTGACATTGTTCCGTGCAGCACTTCCTCATACAATATGTATACAGTATACAACAACGTTCTCAGCATGGTCACGTGTGGGGTGTTTGGTGTGGCTTTTTTTGGCTTTTGGCCAAAAGCCAAAAAAAGCTACTGGACAGTGCGCCGGGAGGTGGCCGAGACAGAGGCGGATGCGCAGGTGGACGTGAACGCGGCGCCCGCGGACCTGCTGATCGTCAACCCGAACAAGAGGACGAGGATGGGCAACGAGGTCGGGTACCGTGTCGTCCCGGGCGGCGCGACAGCAGCGTCGGTGCTAGACGACGACGACTACCCGCAGCGGCGAGCAAGCTATAGCAAGAAGCAGGTGTGGGTGACGCCGTACAACAGGGACGAGAAGTGGGCGCCCGGGCTGTACGCCGACCAGAGCACCGGCGACGACGGCCTGGCCACCTGGAGCGGGAGGGACAGGGGGATACGGAACGGGGACATCGTGTTGTGGTACACGGTGGGCATCCACCACATACCGTACCAGGATGATTTCCCGGTGATGCCGACGGTGAGCGGCGGGTTCGAGCTCCGGCCGGCAAACTTCTTCGAGCGGAACCCGTTGCTCAAAACAAGACCCCCCATACGTGACCAGCTGCCTTTTCCTAACTGTTCATGCGCCGGTGATTCCAGCTGATGCACGCGCGGGAAACGTGGGAACCCAGATTAATTGGCACCGAGCGAACAACAAACTGATTTCCCCAAGCCCTGGATGTGGCAATAAGAAGTCTGATTTATGTTATCCGCCAAAAAAAGAAGTTTGATTTACGCTGTCATTGGAGTGAGTCCACGCAATATAAGAGCATCTCTGACGGGCCGGCACCTGTCCCCTCTATTTTGGGAGGGGCTGTCCATACCGACAATCCCTATAAGAAAATTCCCAAAATATTTTGAACAAACAAGATTAAACAAACTTTGAAATTTCATTCAAATTTAGATTTATTTACAAAAGTTTGAATGAAATTTAAACTAAACTAAATTAAACCCTACTATACTGGCCATCGGTCGGGGCGCGACAGGCCTGCCTCGTCATTGTTATTTCCCTTGGCCGCCGCATGTTTCGGCACCCGCCTCTCCACCCTTCATGCATCTGGCAATGCAGCATCACCGGAGCTTCCCGGTAGCGCTGGGCCTTCTCCGCGTGGGAACCAACGGGTTTGTGAAAGACGACGACCCACCGCTGAGCATCCTATATGTCGCATGGAAGATGGAGCCTCCAAGGGAGTCGCTGCTTCCCACACCTGAAATTCAACATTGTATGGGGTGCCGGCTCGCCTTTTCGGCGCGCTGTGCATAGGGGTTGATATGGGGTTACCGACGCTTCTATTGGGCTCCAAAACCATCCGGCTACATTTAGGGCGCACCGGTGTGGCCCAGAAACAACATCGGACCCCAATAGGGTCTAAGCAGACAATAAGAGGGTGTTGATTTTGCGTCTATTAAAACAAGGGAGCCCTCTTGTGGCGCTAGATACTTGCAAATGCGGAGGTCATGGTTTTCACTCGACATTGATCCCTGCATCACTTCCTCAAACAATATGTATACAACAACGTTCTCGGGAACGTCACGCGCGGGAACTAAGACGCACCTCTCCACTTTGCTAGTTATGTGTTGCATCATCCAAACAATATAGTGATGACTGGCCCTCTGACGGCGGGGCTTGGCTGCCAATCGTCAATGAGGAATCGTAGATGATCTCGCTAGTAGTTGTGTCGCGACCTTGAGGCGCCGAGGAAGCTTAGGTACAAGTATAAATAAAACCGCATGAATTCATGTACCGCCTATTTCGCAGACAACTGAAAATATTTTCATATCTAGTGCCATTGAGGGGCACATCTTCGATCTGAACACCCATAAATTTAGTCAGTTGAGGGTGCCCCGACACACTCCCAGGTGAAGTATCGGAGTCCTTCTGGTGTTAACGTAATAGTTTCGAAATATCATCGTAATTATTCCAGGACTTTAATATGAGTACCGTAAGTGTTATGGAGTTATTCAAATGGTTTCAGGTCTTATCGAGATTATTCCATTGAATATTTATAACACAAAAGGAACCGGAAGAAGCACAACAGAACAATGCTTGGAGCAAAATGTTACTACGAGATAGTGAAACATGTTTTGTCACTCGTGGAAACAATACTTTTGTCTAATGGAAATATATATGTGAAGCAAAGAAAGTATGTACTCCCTCATTCCTAAAAAAAACTGCTCAACTTTGTGTAAATAATACTTTAAGAAAGTTGATCTAAACTTGTAACCTACCTGGAGTTTTTCTCTTTAGAAAAGGAAATTAAGATTTGAAATCCGGTCGCCGTCATGTTTTCTGCAGGTCTTCGTATCTTCTTTTACGAGACCGTGCACGTGTATTTTTTTAATATAGCAAGTACTACTTGGTGCGGGCTCGGGAGTCGGCTGGGCTTCGTACTGGAGTTCTCCAAGGACTCCCCCGCAATAATATCAGCACGATCACCAAGCCCATCACCATATTACTTGCCGAAACGTTGGACGAAAACACCAGTCCCAACTCCCAACCCCCGCCGTCCCGCGCGACGAAAACACGCCAAAACCCTTGCAGAACATGGCGGCGGCGCCTATCAGCACGGCCATAGAAATGCGCTCCGGCCATGCAAAGCGCTCACGCGCTGAGGTCGCCGATCCGCCGGATGCGCTCTCCGGCACGACCGCCGCCCATCCAAACAACTGGTGCGTACGTATGGTTTCCTGTTAATCTGGATCCATCATCAGTTCATCATCCATGAAAAGCATAGACATGCATATTTCTCCTATCGATGTCCGTGTCCGGCACATTGAAGATTTTCATCGTGACTTGCAGGAGGGACTGGGCCAACCTAACGGACGGGCCGGCGAGCATGATCGCCGAGGAAGTCCTCGCGGACGACGTCGCCGGCTACCTCCGCTTCCGCGCAGTGTGTGGCTCCTGGCGGCGACGCACCCCGTCCCCAACCGCGCACGATATCTTAGACCGCCGGTTCCACCCCCGCAGGTGGATTATGCTCCCCGAGGTCTTCGTCGGCCAGATCAGTCGCCGCGACTTTCTCAACGTTTCAACCGGGGAGCGCATCCGGGTGGACCTCCCAAGGCTCCGTTACAACTTTGTGATCGGGTCCACCTTCGAAGGCCTCATCGTGCTGTGCCAAAGGCGCACCGGCCGACTCGGCCTCCTCAACCCACTCACCCAGCAATTCACGACCCTCCCTAATGCAACCTCGATGCTATATTCGGTCAACAACCTGTGTATTAACAGGTGGAAGCCAACCACTGGGTTAAGGAAATTGAAGGAACTAGAGGGGTTCAGTGCTGGCCTCGCTGACAACTCAACGGTGGCGCTGCATTTCGACGACCATGATCGAGACCTAGCCGTCGCCAAGCCCAATGATAAGCGGTGGAGCCGTCGTGTGCGGCCATGCTCTATTATGGAGACCCTAAACTCTATCATGGCAACCGCGTCGTTTGCGAACCGCCTCTATTGCGTCACCGGGAGGGGCATCAAGGCAGTGGACGTCAGCGACGCCGGCCAGCGGCCACAGCTGGTTGCGGTCAAGGTGGACCAAGGTTTCTGGTCGCAACGTGGAGTGGTGAAGGTGAACCTAGTGGACAACGATGGCGAACTGCTTTTGCTATGCACGAGCTGGAGACGCACTACAGAGCCCCCGTCTGAGGTGTACCGGGTCGATCTGGATGCAGGCGAGATGGTGCCCATACGCGGCCTGCGCGGGCGGGCCATCTTCGTCTGCGACAATGGCCGCTCGTTGTCGGTGCACGCCGGGCTATCCTCGTCCATCACGGCCGACGCAATCTACAGGTGCCGTAGTGACAGTTATGGGATGGTCAAAATCGACGTCTTCCTTGTGCCGGATGGGCGATGGATCGAACATGACTTGTTGGTCTCCCCGGGCAGCATTATAGACTATTTATCACGGTTCATCTGTCAGTCGCAGGATATTGTGGTGCCAGCGCCGCTACATCGCAGTGTCGAGGCTGCTGATGCGCTACATCGCAGTATCAGAGCTGCTGCTGATGATGGACCACGGAAGCAGATGAAGCGGGAGAGGAAGGCCAATCCAAAGGTGATTGGGAACGAGTGGGTCAACTAGTTGGCATCACCACGGGACGGCTAGACCGTATTACAGACGGAGGACTCACTTATTCACTAACCCTTCTTCCTCCATGCTATCATCTCTATCTATTAATACTCTCAACCATCAACCTCGAGCTATATATAGTACCTTACGAACACGCAGCCATCCTGAGGTCATATTTTACAATAGACGAAGAACATACTTCACTAGTAAGCCCTTCAACAACAGGTTGTCAGGTTGTAAAGTAGTAAACGCTGCTTCCTTTGGCAGTGTATGATTTTTGAATACCATGTAACTAGAAGGATGCCGCCTTGTGCCTTGCAGCAGGATTCTCTTTCCAAACTCGATTTTGTAAGTAAACAGGTACTATAAAACACATAAAACATAAAGTTGTCTAACATGCATACGTAATACTTAATTGGTCATAGATTGATGTTGCATACAAATTAATTAGAGCCATGGATAAGATAAAATCAACGGGCTGAAACAAACTGATGATATTGATAACTTGCATGAAGAGATAGAATATCATAATTGTAGTTAGTAGAGTTTCATGTATAAGAAGTACGCAATAGATATAACATATGATGCATGATTGATATAGTAACATAGTAGTAAACAATTTCCCTTGCCTAATTACCGTGCATCTCATTCTCAACGTACCTCCGCACCATAAGAACACAAGATCTCATTTTGCTCTACTCTTTATCTCAACATGCCCTTTGGCTCCATCCCCTTTCCACCATATCAAATAAACTTTAAGGATTATATATGCGATGATACAAACAAAAAATGTTAATACAAAATATATGTTGCAACGACATCAAGATAAACTTACAAAAGACAGTTGTTGGGGATTTCAGCTAGCAATGCAACACAATTTTGATTAGCTATGTGTATGAAATACATTATCCACTGCAAATATGAAGGAATTAGTTTTCCAGTGAAAGAAAAAGCTATAGTTCATCAACTCTACAGATAGAAATTAACATGGCGCTTAGGATTGCGCTCACAATCTAAACCTCGTATCCTTGTGTTTATGATCCTCTCAACACCCAACTCATATACTTTATGCAGTCCAATTTTCCACAAGTTTATCTTTGTAGAAATGCATGCTAAGGTGTTTGTAGCCAACTTGTGGTAAGCAATTTGTTTTTTTTCAAAGTTTCATTAAGGTAATCTTGATCCCTATTCGCCTCTCTAGCAAATATCATGATCTTCTACATACAATTAATAGTTATTTCACATTGGCTTTTTGTTGTTGTAATACCTATCTCACACAAGATCTTGCCTCCATCTTTCCCCAGAGTCACTTCTTCGAAGCAGCCGCTCTCCTCTCCTCTCCTCTCCTCTCCTCTCCGAGCAAGAGTCAAAGTCTAAGTCACACGCGACGCACGCGTAAGATGCACATATGTCTATATTTATAGACGGGAGAAGGCCAAGGCTAAGGTTAGAAGTTTTCGTACAAATTTTGCGCCACTATTTTCATCTCCCGCCCTTACTTTGCTTCCCTTCCACAGGCAGCTGGAGAGAGGGTTGGACGGCTCACAAACATCTCGTATGTTAAATCAGGCATGATTACTGACTGCCTTTTGTGGTATCATTATAATAATGGCTTCCACATATTACTCACTTTTTTCACAGACGTCTTTCAAGGCAATGCATCCCATCATCTCCCGGCGTATTTTAAGGAAACCAATACCGTCTAGCATGGTATACAATCAAGGCAGGGAATTAATGTGGCTAATGTGTGGTTCGGTGCTGATTGATTTCCGTGCTAATTGACCCAGATTCTCTCGGTGGTAGTAGTAGTGATTGTTGTCCGCCCTAAATGATTCTTCCACAAATCTCTCCATATCTCTAGTAGTACTACCAAAACGATTCATTTTTTCTCGTGTTTGTTTCCCATATATAGTAACTAAAATTATGCTACGAGGTTTGTTGCCATGAATGATTTTCACGCTCTGTTTTCTACTTTCTTCCATCTTCCATGATGGAAACAATATTTCGATAGGCGAATGGGTTTAAGGTTTAAAGAAAACTACATCCATGGTGAAAATTTTGATCAGTAATGCTACACCTACGGAAAACTCCTACGGAAAAAACTCTACAGGCTGACGTCTGCCGTCCGACGTGGAGGTAGTTGGACGTAAAATTAGGAGAAGTGGCCCAGCGCGCGGTTTACACTGGAAAAGAGAGAGAAGATTACGGCGGTTCTGGAGTATTAGCGTTCGAGGTCGAAGAAAACGAGGGTTGTGTTTGTTACAGATTGATGATCGATCAGGAGTTCGTGCTTTCTCTGTTGATTGATATGGAATTCTGGTCAATGTCTATGTCTATTCTTGTTCCTGAAATTTCTCAACGATCTTCATCAGGATTAGCAGGTACACATAGTACCTTCGTGTTCACGAGCTAGCCATGGGGAGAGCTCAACGCAGCGCTGCAGATATGGAGGAGGTCATCATGTCATGGCACTACAGGGAAGCTCCCCTTGCCGCGCCGCAACGGGGAACCTGGCTGCTCGCGGATGCCTCGGAGGACCTCGCCGCATTAGGCTGCAACAGAGGCGTTGCCGCTCGCGCCGACGCCACCGATCTGTATGCCGTCGACCCGAAGCCTATAGATTGGAAGAACGATTCTGAGCAAGTCGTGCGAGACGGTTTCATCAGCATAAAATTTTACGCGACCATCTTTTTCTTCCCCAGTGAATCGCTGGCCCACTTCCCCCTAATTTTACGCAGTCACACCTTACACATCGGATGACACATCAGCCTGTAACTTTTCTCCCTTAAGAGTTTCCCGTAGGTGTAGCATTGGCCAATTTTGATTCTCTTTGATGGTAACATGCAAAGTGTCACGTATCACTAAGGTGGCAGGGTAAACAATTAACACGGGAAATTTGTGTGGATCACACCTGCTCTGGCGCTGATTGATTTCCCTTCTAGTTGATGCCGGACTTTGGGTACTATACCACATTGTTCTCCGTCCTAACTGCTTCCAGGACTCACTCCATATCTTTAGGGAACTACTAGCAAAACGACCAATCGTCCCATTTTTGTTTCCAATAGTAGCTAAAATAATGTTGTTGGATTGGTTTTGTATCGCCATGAATAATTTTCCTACTTGGTTTTCTTCCATGATGGAAATAGTATTCCAAATGCTCAAATCAAAATACCTAAGGAAGAAAAAGTTCTCAACTTGTTTCACCATGGAAACTGCACCATAGTTTAGCTAAGAGATTGTTTCCATCAGCAAATGGTTTTGATGATTTCAAGAAAAGGAATATGTAACTTGTAATAGGCTTAACAGACTATAATAAATTAGAGCTGCATTAAGAAGTGCTCACCACATAGAAAAGACAAGAAAAACTAAATATAAAATGACCAGAAAAGCAAGAGGCAAGCCAAGACTGAATTCTTATCAACTAGTATATAAAATGATCTACTTCTCGAGAAGAAATAAAATCCAAGTTATGCGGTTACTTCCTAAATTCCTACACTGATCATGGTTGCCATTTGTGGTACATCTTGAACAATGTATTCCAAAATGGATACAAACACACACAAAATACTAAATTAATTACCCAGAGTCAAGAACCAAGAACTATTGCAGAAGATTTAATGTGTGCCTTCCAACTAGAACCAAGAAAACTAGAATCGATAGTGGGCCATGATCCCTGGAATCTCTCAGGTCGCCGACGGACGGGGCAATGCAAAGCCCACACATTCCTCCTCTAGTGATCCATCTGCAACAACAAAGCATCACTAATATTAGACAACCATATTCCTAAAAACAAAACCGCAACACTTGCAAACTTTATATATTAGATATTAGATAGCACCCTGTGAGTTGCTGCAGACATGTGTAGGTTAACGATAGGTCAACCAAAATAAGGATCTACTGCATATGTGCAAATTAACTGAGTGTAAACAAACTTGTGTGAAAGAAAAGTGTATGCACGGTTCAGAGGAGTTGGCAAACAACACAATTAAGATATGTGCGGTGAGAAGAGATAATTGAATATAAAACACAATTAAAACAATGTACAAATGCTTTGACCCTCTACGTTAAATATGCTATAATCAGGAGCATAAAATTCATGTAGCAAGGGTAAAGAGCTTTTGGACTTATGTACTATGACTGTAAAAATAGCAATAAGTAGAAGAAACTGAAGCTAGCAGCAACACTGAAACATGGATCTCTAGTATAAATATAGTTGATGTTTGTCCATTGAAATGAGGTCTGTAGTACTGCCACCTGGAGACCTAAAGACTTAAACCCATCCCAAGAGAGCATGCACTCTCATAGGTAGTATAGATAAATAAGAGCTGTTGCAAAGTAAACTAACTATTCCTTTAGCATGCATCTCTCATACCAAAGCACAGACAAGAGTAGTAGCTTTTGTATATACATCAACAACATTTAGATCATCAAACATAAGTCAGGTTAAGGCAATTTCTACATAGCAGGTTGTAACATGTGCAAGAACAAGATTGTATATTAGGCAATATTTTGTAGTGATGCATGACACACTAGTGTTGTAGTTCACCAAGTTGTTATGTTTATTATTCTGGGAAGGCAAATAAGTTGTGGTGATAAACAAACTAGCTAGCTCGTCTGCCAAATAGGGATAAACTAGCCAGCTCATGGTAAACAAATAATCCTATAACAAACAATGATTCATCCAAATACCTCAAATTATTGGTATCTAAGTTATTCCTTATAAACTTTCAAGTTGCTCAGTTAATCAAATTAGATGGTAATATAAGTTTATCAACCCAGGTTAGAGGGATTTTCACAGCTGACACCAACATTATCAAAAGTAGCTGCATACGGCAATTCTGGTGCGAGTGCGACGGTGCCGAAGTTGATAAGACTTCGAGAATAGCAGGGCACGCATAGTACTGAAAGAGCTAGAGTAAAAGTAGGAAATGTGCAACATATGAAACTACATGAACCCTTGAAACCCCAAGTTATAAAAAGCTTAATTTGTTCTCGAGCAACCAGCGAACAAGGACCCTAAGGATAACTGATAAGATCAACCTTCATGTTGATTCAAGGGCCTCGATAATTCTACGCTTCAAGACATCTGTAGAACATGTCTTAAAAATATTGGATACATATCTAGTTTAACACATACTCCCATCAGAAAAGCTAGCCCATCCCAGGTAATCAAAGACCACACACCTTCTGCTACACCTGATCAAAATGGATGTATTGCCCTGATACTACTTATCTTGTTCAGTTATAATCCCATAAAAAAAGCAAGACACCTGGCATGATATGGCGGGCAAGGCTCCCTCCAAGCCACATCAGAGGCATACTGCTCCGGTTCCACTACCTTAGACACCTACGCAATGCAGAGGGAAAAGCATCACTAAGAACTAAGGTGATGAGCTCGGTCATTATTCATTTAACAGTTTAGTAATAAAATTATACTGCAAGATCCAGGCGAGAATAGATAAAGCCAATAGAGATCAGAAACACCCAACTGGATAAATATCTAACAAACGTCAAAATGGTAAGGAACATTAGGTTCAAATATGCAGGCACATTTGATTCAAATATAGGACAATACAATTATACATCCATTTTATGAAATGTGGAATTGCATGTATTCAACAAAATCTTTACGCCATTATTACTCACCAATGAAACGAATAAAGTCAGCAGATGGGCTCATCATCCCAGACATGTGATGCGGGTTCCTTCTCCCACTTCTTGTATTTTGCTTCGGTCATATCTTGTGTACCAAGCATGTAAGACTGACATATGCAGAAAATTGAGTTGAGCAACTTCTCAATCTTCTTTTTCCCGTTTTCTAGAAATTTCTACTTGGATATGGCTCTTCTCTCGCCACGAGACTTTTCATCCTCTTCTCCACAACCATCGGCTGCTGATTCACCTTCCTAGTCATTCTGGAAGCACATCAAACACAAAAGAGATCAATTATGACTTAATATGTGTGTCAGTTGCTTTAGCTAAATGAAAGGCACATAATCACCATTTCATCTACCATCTTAAGCTGCAGCATAGACAAGTCTTCAGCAGACAAACGGATAGGAACAATGCTATACTGCAATGACAATGAGAGGATCATACAACAAATTCATGTACAACTAAGTCAATTTTAGCTACAAGATAGATGGCAAGCAAGGAGCTACATTGCCACGGCTACAAGAAACTGTGCGCACACTAACCAGTTAAACAGAGAGAAAACTAATGTACCCTATACCCTCTAGACCAGCCCTCCAAAGAAGCGGCCAGCTATAAGTGGAGAAAAATGAGAGAAACACAATAACTCAACTCCAATGAGAAACAGAGGCAAGGGGTGACCTGCCACATTGCTCGGCTAAACTGTTACTATTTCTACAGTGGTCACAAATCAGAGAATAATCAAATAGGAAGAACCACAAACCAAGAAAAAATAATCGATCGAAGGCTCACGAAAAATCATTTTGCCCATAAGATCAGCCAGCAAGCAAATAGATGTTTAGTTTGAACATAGCAAAAAAATAGATAAACTAGAGAAAAAAATGAGAGGAAAACAAGCTACTTCATCTGATAACAAGCAACAATATTTGAACATCAATTGAAAAAATCTCCGACCAGCCCCTGGAAAAGTGGCCAGACAACCGTGTACCTAGGAAGATATCAATCCCGGAGCAGCATAACGACTCCGATGACAAGAGAAATATAGGCTAGAGGGTATAGCCGCCACTTTACTAGGCTAAACCCTCACTACCTATACTTCTAGCCTAATATGAAAGCAATCAAAAGCAAGAACTACAAACAAAGGAGGGACTACGGAGTTCAGTTAAAAACATTATCCCAAGATAAGACCAAGAAGTAAATCGGTGTTTCAAGCACTCAACAAACTCAGCAAAAATACCAATACTTACCCAAGACACTGCTGCACAACCACATAAACATACTTATTTTCCAGCTAAATGTGGCTACGGAACATGTCAAAGATTTCAAATAGTAGATACCAATAAAGACAAAAGTTATGACACAACATCAGTTATACACAAGGAGTGGATTTGTTTAGTCGGGTAAAAATATCACCATCCAGACAAGCAACATCTTATAGTTTGTCGTACATATCGATCTTCAGAATATGGAACATCACAAGCTCTTTCCATGAGGTCATGACATACACGTCTAGACAACATAGAGCATAAATCAACATCATTTCATTTACCTATGCAGAAACTTGCGGTGGAAATCACGACTAATGGTGTCGTTCATGAACGGTTTTGTATTGTTGGTCTCTCCATGAGCCTGATTCTTGAATACAACATCATCATCCCACCTGCAAAGGAAACATACAAAGAACAATATCAAGCTCGCCATAAATCAAGGGAACATTCATCGAAAAAAGGCATATAATATAGAAAAACACATCATTGGCTAAACCTTCTCTTCCAATTGAAGGATCCTGAGTTATTCATACTGATAAATGGGTTTCCTCGCATCAGCTCAGCCTCCTTCATCTTGGCCTCTTCTGCTTGCTGGCGGTCCTGCAGAAAACACAGGGATGAACTTATCATTAATATTTAGAGCTAAAGACAAAAAGATACCTCAAAATGATAGCATGGAGAAGAAAACACAGATCTTTCTAAGAATATCCCGAGCTCTTTCTTTTTTAATCCTTTTGATTTCTGCGATTAGAGCCTAAGTGTCATCATCGCCATCATCGTCATTGTGGCATGGAAGTTGCAATTATATGAGTAAGAACTACAAAGAACTGATAATCAGTTCAACTAAAAAAAGGCCAAATAAACAGTCGTGTATCAAAAATAATTCAAGACCCTCAACAAAATTTCAAGACAGTTTATTGAGGCACTTCGCCATTTTGCTATTTGCTGTAAACACGTACCGACTAGAATGAACTGAGCATGTTTGGGAGTGTATTAACATCTTACCCAATACCAAAGTTTATGGTAGATGGCACACAAAGAACAGTTTCAGCCCCAATCCACGAAGCAATTTGTTAGTGCAGTAGAAGATGTAGTAGTTAATCCCATCCATGCAACACCGAGCAGAGTCTCATCAACATTTTGGAGAAGTATGGTTTATTAATTACTGAGCAAGCATTAAACATGCCTTTCAACATCACTTCTGGCCTCCACGTCGCAGCCATCTGCAACAATTTTGCGTGGAACTATCTTATCCTCATCCTGTTTGAACCTGTGATCACCAACATAGTAAACGTTCATGTTGCCTTGAACATAAACAAGCACTAAATAGATTTTGCTATGGAATTAGTTAGTTTCACCGACCTTCTAAGAGCATGCCTGAACTTTTTCACTTGTCCCTCTCGTCTGCAAGAAAAAAGAGGTTTTGTTTATCAATTGCAATTCAAAGGTACAAGGCGGCAACATAAGACAAACATCATGGAAGAGAAGTTATGGATATGGATATCTACAGACAAGGGAGAAAGCTCATATTGACCCAGAGGTATTACCAACATAGGACGTATCCTTGGATGAAAAGTGCTTGCGTTCACGCTCCTCAAGTTCAACCCTGAGATTCCTCTTTTGTACCTCCTCTTGAGTTTGTTGTCCCTCTTTTCTGCACATGAGAGCGGTAAGGTCAGTATTTATTGAGAGGAAGATACCACAAAAAATATCATAAGTACCAGCCAATTTTATTTAGGATTGTCAAGGTCAACAAGTAAAATAATAATGTGAAACCTAAGCGTTAGTTTAGATTTATGTGGTGCTATCGATTCTGGTTAACTAATAAAGAACACATGAGAAACATATTGTCGGTACCTGACAAGCACGACACAAGATAATCAAGAGCAGCGTATTACAGAGTACAGCTCCGACAGACGGTCACGATCAAAGCTGAGATTGAAGTCAAGATCAACGATCCAAGGAAATTGTCAGAATAGCCACAATACAAGTGGAGTTATTAATTTTTACTTTCCAGTTAAAACTTAATTACAGCTGTAACTGAAGGAACTCGATATAAGCCATCGTTGCCGTGAATGAGAAGTAAGAAAAGGAATCAGATCTTAGTCTATCGTAGCTAGGGTTCTTCTTCTTCTTCAGCGCTTTGGCGTTTGTATCCCAAAATCACGCTCGATTTCATCTCGATCCAGCCCACAAAACCACCAAAAACCAACACAGGGTGTGACACATATGAAGCATGATAAACCGTCAATTTGGATTTACTTTCTTGTTGCAGCGGTAGCAGACAAAATTCAGAAAATCAAAGCGGTTACACTTATTGAGGCACAAAACATGTAAAATAGTTCGGTTGTTTTGTACTACCTACCATCTACATAAGCTTATAACTTATGTCATATTGCATTTTCTGTTGTTGTAATTGTTTTGCAAACTTAGAAATTATATATTGGCAACTGCAACACAAAGAAAGGAAAGAAGACCTTATGAATTCCAATCCTAGTATGATATGAACCTATCAATATAGGATGAATCCAGACTTGATACATGTCCAGGATCCAATAGGACATCTCCTGTTCCGATTGAAACTACTGCTAAGCTGCATGCTGTCCTGTTGTTGGCTTGGGCTTCCACCTGCTATAGTGTATTCCCCATGTGACATGATTTCACATTATTACCATTTTAGTCAACCTGAAAACTAAGCATATCCTACAAATCGAAAACTAAGCATGTCCTTCTGTTGGCCTGGGCTTCCACCTGCTATAGTGTATTCCCCATGTGACATGATTTCACATTATTACCATTTTAGTTAACCTGAAAACTAAGCATATCCTACAAATCGAAATACAGAAGTTGGATATAAGTACTTTAAGTGCAGTATAGCATGGTTGGTATCGATCTAAAAACAAAACACAGTTGATATCTACTTGTTTAAAAAAAGACCTAACAGTTCAGCGAGTAATTTATATTTTGCATACCGGAATCCTAACGTCCACAAATGCTACACATATATGTCATGCACAAAACAATGCTGATTGTGATGGTGATACATTTTATCAACGGTGACATGGATATATCAGATCTCTAGTTATGCACTATTAAAACACATAAAGTACACTACAAGCTCATGGATCTTACCATGATTTCAGAAGCATGGGATAAACGCCTTTGATGCCGTCATCCCAAAGTTCAGCCAGATGATTTTGCAACTGCAGTTGTACCCAGCTGCTCAAAATAAACATGGTTACATCTCACCATAGAGAATACATGACATGAATCCTTTGAAAAATCGAATTCACACCAGGATCTTTAAAAATACAACATTAACTAAATATAAAACATATTTATGTGATGAATAAGGAGTAGGTTATTCAGAAAATAGATTGAAAATAATAAACACAATGGGAGGACAATGATTATACAAGAACACCAAATTTCAAATTGATATGACACAAGACAGGCTATAGCAGACACAGAAGTTCCTAACCTTGCAAACTGGGTAATGAGTGCCCTCACGTGCTAACTGGCGGCCTCAACCAGTCGAGGGTCTAGAGCAGGAGGTTCTGCCAATCAGATGTTGATGGGGGAGACTCTGCCTTGTGAGTGTTCATTACCAACTTTCTTACTTGATATCTGCATCATTACAATGGCAAAGTAAATAGGGGTAAATTCTACAACAAGATGATCCAACAGAAATATCTAACCAACATTCATATTGGAGGCTTAGATGGAAGAAACAATCATAAAAGAAAATTTGTATAGTGCAGCAGCACTGCTATGTGACTTTAAATCTATCATTCACCAAAGAAACATAGTAAATCTGTCATTTGCCAAAAAAAAACTTGCGCAGATAAAGCAATTGGAGCCACTCAAACAATCCAAAAACCTACCCGCTTGCTCCCTAATTATTACTCCATCAAATTCTGCACCAACTGAAGCTAACATGAGCGACTAAAACGACAAAAGATAGGTTTAATCGAGCAGATTGGTGGACTGATCCACTTAATCATCAGACCAGCAAGCGTTAGTACCAAGCCCTAAAAACTCTATCACAACATAAATATAGCATATGGACATCCATACAATAGTAGTAATTTTTTCTTCCCGTCAGATATAAGCTCAAAAATTATTTTACGTCTACACTAACATAAAAAGCACAAAAGGGGTTGGGATCCATATAACATCAACCGCACAATTACCCGCATCTAACGCTTCAGAGTGCCCCAATGATGCATCAGTTTAAGTCATACCCCCATAATCATCACCCTGAATCATCTAAAACTAACGATCGGGATTAGCCTGATGATGTAGTACCATTTTCGACACCCCACGCCCATGTCATTTGCCAGCAATCCCCCGCCCACACAGATTCTCCAAAAACTGCAGCATCCACTCAAAAAATAAAACAACGCCCATTATCGAGAGCAGGACCATGCCGCCGCCTCCCGAGTCCTAGCCATATTCTCACCGCGTCGTCTAAGGCATCCCACTGCACACTGCCAGCCCCGCAAGGTTCTCTGAATGTACCCCAGTCTGAGGAGATCCTTGCTCCTCGATGGCCAGACTGTGGTCATCCCTCAGGGTGAGGTTTCTGTGGTGGAGAGGCACGCAACCACAACCAACCGACAAGGCGACAACGACCACGACTCGAAGCAGGCCAAGCTCCGCGCGAGGCTCCACTCACCAATCGCATCTAAGAAGCCTACGGATCTCACGGTTCTCTCTTGATTCCATCCGAAAATAATCTCAAACTTTTCTTGACTATCGCAAGGATGTGAAACATACAGATATTGTGAAAACATTTGGACACCAATGAATTTTGTTCAACGCTGGATTTCAATAATCAGAGGACACTATTCCAATGGGAGAATGCACACAATCGTCAGCCACGGTCTGTTTAACTAACATATGTCCAATTCTCATTTCTTACAATAGGTGGCATAGTGGACAATGGAGATGTGAGACTGAGAAGAATGTACAGGAGAAAGGAAATGAGATCCACTATCTTTTGTTTGCAGGTATGTGAGATCCACTATCTACAGGATAGTTTGGAGATGGGTGGTAATGCAGCAACGGTTATAGAAAATAGAGATCTTTGTCTCAGTGTCCGCATCTACAAACTCGGTAGAAGGGAATTAGGCCCACTATCACTTTTTGGTGCTTACTGGTATTTATTTTTCAGTAAACTATAATGTACGTATTGACTAACTTTTTTTATCACCTATCATTTGTAATAATACTGGATTCATAAATAATGGTATGTGATCCTAGCATACCAATTACAGATTATGGATACATTATTTTCTGATATCCACAAGAATTGGGAAAACATTTAAATCTGATGAAGCCTTTGATACTTGTTTTTCTAATTACAAACCTTGGATGGGACTAACTCGTAGCAAGTTTGTTTTTGTTGGGATTACAGTAAAGCTGGGTAGAATCCTCGGAAAGAAGGCTCTGGAATTGTACTTTATGGCAGTGATACAGCTAGCAGTGACCCATTCAAAGGCATTAGCTTGGAAGATCTATTGATTCTTCCTTTAGTCTACTACAATAATAAGATCTGAAATTGTATCCAAAATCGAAAGTAGGCACCGCATAAGAGCTGAATTGCATTTTGTGCAATCAGTAGCAAACTGTTTCCGTTTTCTCTACAACAATCAGAAGCAAGCATCCAAGCGAGTATCACAAACAAAACCATGGACACTTGGACGCATTCACCAGCCACCGAAAAAGAAACACCACGCCATTGCACATCGTGCTGCATCGCATCTAGCAATGCCAGTGTAGTTCATTTAAATAGGAGAAGGAGGAGAGGGGACTCACCGGGCAGCTGCAGGTTGGGGAGGTGGCCGGCGGCAACGGGAACGGAGTGGTCTCCAGGAGCAGCGGATCGGGGACGGAGTCGACGGCCGCAACTCGGGGAGGTTGTCCAGGAGATCGCCGGCTGCCGGCAAAGCGACCACCATTAACTCCTCATTGCCTCCCTGCGGCGAGTCCCACCCCGACGAGACGCGGACGCCATGGAGGAGGCCCTCCAGCGCCGGCCGCTGCTGCTGCTTGGGCCGTCGCCCACGGCTGGTGCATCGAGGCAGGGAGCGAAGGGGCTCCGGGAGCCTAGGTCGACGGAAGGCGCCGTGGCAGTGACGGAGGCAACCAGCTCCATGGCGGCCGCCCGGGGAATCAGAGGAGGCGGATGGGGGAATCGCGTGGGTGTGGTGAGGTGGAGTGGAGACGACTGCCCCGGCGCGGGTTTGAGTTGTTGAGTCGTGATGAAGGAGTAGAAGATAATCTCACGTTAATTGTGTTTCCTTTTTAATGCCCAATCAATTAGCCCTTTCTTTTTTACAGGGATGGATACTTATTATCTATACACCTAATAATAAAGGAGCTAAGGTTTCCTTGGTTTCGTCCGTCACTATACGCTTTCGTCAAACGTTAATTACGTCTTCAACCGCCGAACCTCTCCTTTTCTGATCTGATGGCACAGCGCAAGAAAATAGAGTTCAGGACATACACATTTGCGTGGCATTAGGACTCCAACCTTGACACGACGCGAGGGTCTAGAGTCCTGCCCCGAATCCAACTCCAATATATTATATGTTGCCAACTGAATCTCTAGACCAACCAATCGATCGATGGCCGGTACGATGAGGTTTATGTGGAGAAGGTGCAGAAGTCAAGCCGCAGGAGTCGAAGGATATGTCTTGGGTCATCATATCAACAGCTGTGTGCGGCAGATCAATCGACAATGGGCGATGCCATCTTCAGTGATCGGTCCTTCTTCTCCTCCGCCCAGGTGCTGCTGCCGCCCACGGCGGCCATGGCGCCAAAGGCTCCTGACCTCGCCCGCCTGGTTGAAGAGATGCTGGAGTGGATGGTCCGCGGTCACAGACGAGCGGTCTGGAGTCACAACCCGGATCGTGATGGACTGCACCTTCGAAGCCATGGTCACCACGGTGCCTCCAGGGCGTCGCGTCCGGGTGCGCTGGCATGGTGCACGAGAAGCACTTCGCCGTTCCCGCTGTCATCGACCACCCTCCCGGCAACGCTTACATATATGGAGTCCGTCCTGATCAAGGAAGCGAACCAGCGAAGGGAGGAATTGCGCACCATGGTTCAGACAACCAGCGCGCTGCATGAGTCGCGTCCAACATATTAGTGAGTTGTATGGTGCAGGATGGAAAGCATGGCGGCGGCGCAGCTGATCGGATGCCGGTGGGCATGCCTGGGTCGAACTCGTGGTACGAGGCTGACGCTCACCTGGTAATGATGAGCACAACAGTGGCAATGGACGAGTGGCGGCGCCATCGACGGATCTCAAACCTGGCCGAGCTGTCACATGGGTTGCTGGTCGAACGATGTATGTGCGTGCTGAAAGTAAAGTGGCGGCAGGTAAACCTTTCATGGATCTTGATCTTTTTTCTCATGGATTTAGATCGTCGGCTTCTTCTTATATTTTGTGTTTCAAATCATTCACCCCTTCGTCCGATGATAATTGTCTGAGATCTATCTAAATTGTGATGTAACTACATACTAAATAGCATATAGATATATCTTAATTTTAACAAATCTCAAACAAGTTTTTAGATACTAAATAACATCTATATACATCTAAATTTTAACGAATCTCAGACAAATTCTATGAGATGGAAGGAGTAAATTATTTGGAGGTTCACAATTCAATATAAATTGTCATAGTGGGTTCCTGGTTTACTATCACACAATAATAAGATATTCTAATATATTCTCGGGAATTGTTTTAGTACAACCTTTGTTTCTCAAAATGTCAAATTAAGTTTTGTGTTTAATTTGAACATAAGTAAATTTTCATCCAAATTTTAATACTCCCTCCATCTACAAGGCTCACCTTCAAAATCTATTTGTCCCAGTTTAACGCTGGATTAAGGCTTGATCAGCCATTATTAGGTGCCACTGAGACTTAAATGGGTCGGTTCCTCTACTGCATGCATGATTAAGTGATTGGGCAACGCATGCAAATAGTGATGCCTGGTGGACGCTTGCAATTGGCCGCTCGTTTGCCTCCCTATTTAATCGGATATATTAAGGAGCACACAACGTGATTAGATTTGTTTCCAATTGACTCAATCCACTTTCACGAAAAATTCATTCGGCCAATCGTTGCACACCTTGGTCGTGGTGCAAAAACGAGTAACACTACATCTACGGACAAATTTCGACAAATTCTGGCTTACGGACTCACATGGAATCAGGCGAGAGGTTCACAGCCCCTGAAATCACGGAAGGAACCAACAATTCAACCAACCGGCTGGTACCCGTGCGTTGCTACGGCTGAAGAGATTTATAGACTTATATATGCAAATAATAAATTTGTCTTTTGAATTTACGAAAACTGATAAAAAAGGCCAGAAACTCACCAATCTCACACTTTAACAAATATGGATTGCACTTGTAAATTTTGAATAACATAATTCATGGCGAAACCACCAGCTGTAAGATTTGAAATAGTTTTTTTTTACAAAAGATTTGAAATAGTTCATACCAACATAGTAATATTATGCTCTATCTGATGGAGTTGGTCGTTCATCAGTAAATTAAAGAAATAAAAACATGAACATAAGGCAGAAAGGAACTATTGTCGAAACCATCTCTAACACCTTAATCTTGATAAACTCACCGTTGCTTTTTTCCCTGACAAATGACAGCCTTTTTATATCTATATCTATACCTAATAATAAAGGGAGAAGCGTTTCCGTGATTTGGTCCGTATGATCTAAGGTTTCAGCCAAAAAAATTCGTCAACGCTTTTTTTTGGACCGTTTTGCCCTCCCACCAAATCGCATAATACTGCGAAGTGCCATTACATACCGGTTCGCTTTCCGTCCTTTCTTCCCGACCGACCGAACTCATCACTCGCGCGATACTGGATTTGTTTTTCCCAACCAGCTGGTCTGGCGTGACCGGCCAACAGCCCTGCTCACCGGCGAGCTCCATCCCGTCCGTGGGCTACCCGGCTCGCGTGGTACACACCGACGACCCAACACAGCAGGAGCGCGGATGAGAGCTACCTCCGCGCGGCGGCGGAAATCGGGGGGCTCCCGTCTCAACAGCAGCGACGGCGTGCACGCGCCGGTTGACGGCATGGGCGCGCGGCCGAGCTCCCTGGGCGCGGCGGAGATTGGCGGAATGCCGGCTAGATGGGCACAAGGCGCGCGGCCGAGTTTTCTCGCACAGAATCGACGCGCCACAGAGAAAATTTGGGGAGGAGAAAAGAGGCTGCTTTCACGCTGTGGTCGATCATCTTGAACGCCGGTGGCGAAAGTCTAGATCGCTTGGATAGTCGACCGATGCTACTGGGAAACTGATTTGGGGATTTTGGTCCATGTCGATGTATCGCTGATCCTCGGTTGTCTGGATGTTCGCTTGCTGGGTAATGGACGTTTGTCGGCCCTTCTATCATGGGCCGCTAGACTAAGCCAGGCAACAAGCCTAAAGAGGTTTTCTCCATATTTTAGCAGTAGGTATTTATTATTAGGAAATACGGAGCAACCATTGATGTTTAGAGGTTCAAATAGTCCCACCTCGCCTGCATATAACGACTCCAGCCAGTTTATATGCCCAAGTTTCTTGGGTTAGAACGACCGACTTGAAACAACCAGCAGCAAATAATACGGGGTGAATCAAAGCAAGAGGTTGCACGCTGATTGAATATGCTGAACGGACGGCTAATACATGGAAGGGAATTACACGCTGGTATATGCTGAACGGACGGCTAATACATGGAAGGGAATTACACGCTGGTGTCATGTGGGAATATGAAGGATCAAGCGAATTTGGGAAAAATGGGCTAGAGATGGAGTTCGGATCAAACGGTTCCGCCCGGAGATACCGGCGCGAGCGATGGGGAAGAAGACGGGGGTGAGGCGTTGACCAGCACCCCACTAGGAAGGAGCTTCGCTCGGCACTAAGGAAGCGGATGGAATAGCGGTAAGGTTTATATGGGTGGTGTCCACGTCCACTTGGGCTAGGTGGGCCTCTTTTTATTTTTCTATAAACCGTACAAACCGAATTTGCTGTAAAGACCGATTGGATGTTAGGGAGAAAAATGTGGTGCACACTACACATACTATTTTTATAGTTAAAGGATAGAAGCAAGAAACTTACTTTAGATAGCTAGAAACTATTTTTTTTTGGAAAAGCAAGATTTATACTCCCTCCGCTCTAAAATATAAGGCGTCTAAGGTTTAATAACCGAGCTCCCAACAAGGGAGGGAAGACACGCCTCAGTTAAGCTCCTAGCAAGGGAGGGAAAACACACCTTAGCCGAGAGTCGAGCTCCCAATAGAGGAGAGATGTTAGACAGGGAGCAGATGAGAGAGGTTAGACAGGGTTCGGACAGCTAAGAGGGGCAAGTTTAGTTTAGGATCAGATAGAAGATGTCTTTAATATCACAACAACGCAAAAGAATAGATTGGTAACTTTTCAATCGGCCTGGCGTAACACACAGCTATAACTAACAATAGATTTGGGATTTGCTCCGTAGCGAAGCACGGGCTTTGTCCTAGTACTCCCTAAAAATAGGAGTCGTTGGTTCAGAAATGAGGCCAATCAGACGATTAAATAAAGTTGACTCATGGATCACGGCATGTATCACTAACTAGTACAAATGCCCGTGCATTGCCACGGGTCCTCAAAATTATATTTCTCAATACACATATATAATTCAAATCTTAAATATGAAAATTTAAAATAACTATACCTGAATCTGGAATGCGTATGAAAGTTAGGTTCGGAACCATGGTTATGGATCGTGGTTGGGTATCAAAATGATTTGACAACTATACATGAATCTAAAATGCAAATGAAAGTTAGGTTCGGAACCTTATTAGCCAGCACTGGAAACAAGGTGGAGACAAAAACATGAGAGGGCGGTGTAGTCGACAGGTAGACGATTGAAGTTGCATCTAATTCAACTTCTCTTCAACTAAGTGGCGTAAAAATAACTTTGTTCTAATACTCTTTGTAAATATTATTATATGAATGCCGATAGAACCCAGTGACATTAATTTCTTTATTGTCGAAATTCATTGTAAGGAAATATCTTAATACTTTTGAAAAAAATATGAGTTTTATTTTCCGTCTACGTGAATGTGAATTATATTTACACATGCATGCTTCCAAATTTTCAACATAATATAGTTAATGTGGATGTGAAAAAGAAAAATCACACAAGAATCGGGCTAAATTAGTTTCAGTCCACAACCCATCTACAGATTAAAGCCCATCGCAACCAGCTAAAGAGGGAAAAAATGGCCTGAGATTCACCGACAGTTTCACTCTCTCCCACTCTCTCTATTCCCCACCCCTCAAAAACAACTCTATCTATTCCCCAATGTCTAGCTTGCCGACCATCTCTTCTCCACCACCGACGACATGGATGTCCACTCCCCTCCCTCTCCTAACTCCGCTGCGGAGGTTCCCATCAAAAGTGCGACCACCTCACGTTACCCTCCCAGCCATTGCTCTGCTCACTCCCCTCCTCAAGCACCTACGGCTGCTTGGCACGAGGCGGTTACCTCTGCCCACATCGAAGTTCCCGTTGTTTCCCGTCGCGTCCCTAAGCAGGGCGAGTGCCGGTCGTGGCGGCGATCCAGCCACCATCGTGGGGTCCGACGAGCTGCTTGCCCTAAGGAAAGCCTTGTAGCGGGACACGCAGGTGCCCGGCCGTCCTCGAGGTTGTACGATCGCGTGTTGGCATCCCCCGTCAAGGGGAGAAGAAGGGGACAGCAGGCAGCTTCGGGTGCCATGAAGCGGCGGCGCGCCACGATGAGCAGACGGCGGCGAAGCGGATGCGATCGTAGGAGCAGCACTCGCGGTAGACCATGCCGAGCATGTCGTCGGGGAGGTCGGACCACCCCCATCGGAAGTGGGCATGGCAGCCCTCACCAGCCATTGATCTGCGGTCTCCGCATCTTTGGCCATTTGGTTTTCAGTATGATGTTGTTTCCCTCCATCGATTAGTTAAATCCTGTTTCACAATTTCTGGGTGTGTGGGTGAACACCGACGGGGCATTGATTTGTTCTGAACAAATGCAGACCACCACATTGCAAATTTTGCAGCCGCAGACTTTCTAACTGAATTTTTTCTTCCACAAAACTATCGAGAACTCTCACATTGGATAACTGTTAGCTTCACTATCTGAAACCTTATTCATGTTGACTTAATTTGTATAGTCAAATTGTTCATTGCTTGCAGTCTTGTGCGAGTTCATTCCCATGAAGTCTTGCTAATACGAGTGCCACAAATTCGATTTGAGCATGGTATGAGTGTCGTGCCGGTCATCTCTCTGACAGAGACCTCCACTGTGATGTCCGACTACTACTACTTCCTACGGAACACCGGTATAAAATCTGTTAAAGAATATGATGGTTACCTTGATTCTCTTAACACAATTAACACAACAATTAGCTTCTTTATTAGCTTTTGTTTTTTTCCCAGCTCTTTCATTCTCATTTTTGTCACTGAGTAAACAAATTGGATCCTTTTAGCTAAGGAAGTATAATATGAAAAATGAAACTATCAAAAGATGGCCCTAGCCAAACCCAATATGTGAAGAATATAATTAGCCTGAATGTCATATTCAGATTTCTATAGATATTCCCGGTTAGCTCCTAATAATGGAAAGCTTTTTCAAGATATTGTACAGTATATGACCTGGACATAAGTATGAAGCAAAAGGACAATTGGAATTTGGTTTCTGATTTTTAAATCCGGAAGAATGTTGGAATCATGTACAGGAAAACAAATGTTTTTCTGTAGTTTTCTTTACAAATAAGTCAGAGGACCTTGAAAATGACTTTGACGATGAAATAATAAGAAACCAGACATTCATCTGTTTTGGTCTGTCAAGGTCGCTCAGATCAAAGCTTTCTTATTATTGTGATACAAACATCAGTTCTTACATGTCTGCACTGTAAAACCAGGAGGTGACTACAATATTTGCTATATCAACAATATCTTCATATTAACTACGCACTTCAAAATCAGTTAACCAAAGCAGTTTCCTGCAAATTACAAACAATACATCAGCACCTGATGCCAAATAATCAATATTTCAAAACCTAGCCTGCAGCAATCTTTCCCCATCTCTTGTTGAACATACAGTACAAGGTCAACCTCAAAAATCAACCATGGGAATATAAATACTGAACATTTCTTTACCATGATCTGACTGAACAGTGTAGATCATCAAAATCTAAGCAAGCATAGAAGCAATATTGGCGATACCGAGCATTAGATGGAACACGTTGCTAGATAAATACCAGAGCCCAATGCTTAAATGATACCAGGCCCCCAGCCTTTGGGCAATACAAAGGCCAGAAATGGTGCATCTTTCTTACTTGTGCCCAACTTTGCATCCAATCGCCAAACTGTTAAATGAACAAGATGATAGAACCAGACGAGTGTTCATCCTGGGAGAAAAAAGAAAGATGGGTCAAGCTTCCAATGCCTTATTTTTTGGAAAATAAAAATAGTGTTGCTCGTCTTCATTGGAAGTATGGGTCTAACTAAAATACATGTCAACAAAAAATTATGATAGAAAGGAAATCACATTAATAATTTGATAAAAGAAATCACTATGGGATCCATGGTTAGAATTGTTGGATAAGTAGAGATGAATATTGGTCATTCCATCAATGAGGAGCCTTTTTTACTGTACATGGTAGGAAGCATGTAATTCAAAGAGATTGAATGAAAGAGGTTGGACAAATAACATCAATATAATCTGAGCATACAAAGGACGTATGACCGATGTTGCAAACATAATTAAGCTTCTAGTAGTGCAAAATCATTGGACTTACTCGTATCTAACAGAATTAAAATATTTTGTTGTGGCGGTAGATGCCAGGTCAATCATCACCGTAAAAAAGAAAGATGACTCTACCATCACAGGTGAAGCAAGTAGGTTGAGACCAAAAAAAGCAAGGTTGTAATACAATCCAAGCTGCAAGCTATTTCAACTTCAGAACTCTTGTGACATGAAAAAGAAAGAGGACTTAGTGTGACTCATTTGTCCATCCAACTAATACAAGTTGTGGAACTTGATCGCCCTGCTGAAGAAAAAGATAAAATTAGTTTCCTATTTTCAGATTACACGAAATCAACTCACTTGACAGCTGCCCCACACGAGAAGAGAGTGATGGAGCAGATTGTCAAGATGATGCATATTCCTTTTTCAGCTCTATATATCAATGGTAGAAGATACTACTGGAACAATGTTCAACATCATGAATATCTTTTTTCAGCTCTATGTCAGCTATTGCGCAAGTACAGAGGTGGTATTGAAACAAATGTCCACAGTCATATATATTATTTTTCTTGATTTGCACATTTTGAGCCGAATTAACAGTTAAAGTGAACTGCAAGAGCTAATTATAGGACAAATCTGTAACGAAGATGCAAATTAGGTGCAATATTTTGTTGATAAACTACAGTTTCATTGGCAAACTAAACCTTCCGTTTGAAATATTTTGTTCATCCATATTTATCCATATTATGCAGATTTCAGGGGCCCAAATATTTCGCCTCTTCTACCTACCATTTACTTATCCTAATCATCCATTTGGCCTTCTACCACAAGGTAGAGGAGACAGAAGACACGCAAGCAACCGACCAGCTTCTCCTCATGAAGCAGCCAAGCAAGCATGGATGAACTCCCTAATTACGTATGTAAATTTTTTAAGAAATCACCTTGAAGAATCACCCCAAAATTTGGGCATGAAACTCAGAAAATCCAAAACACGGTACCCAAAAGCTGCCGTCATATTTGGAACACTGTGAGTGCGTAGCTTGTGCTTTAATCCCACCTCCAGATGTGTATGCTTCGAGCCAGCTACTAACAATAAAACAATAATTCATCATTACAAGATTTGACATGTGGATAAAGAAGCCCACAGCCACAGGTGCTGGTGACAACAGCGGAGCGTTCCTCCGATCCGTACTCGCACGTACACACACAAAACCGCGGAGAGGACTCGGGCAAGCAAAAGGGAGGCAGGTGATGGCGATGGTCACTTACCCCAACAAGCCGGCGGCACCCCCGGGTCTTCTCCACAGCGGCACCACCCCATCCTCCCACCTCCAACGATGACGGCCCTTCTTCCCCTCTCCTTCACGACCGACTCCGATCATGATCCAGCCCGGATTTTCCCCGGGCACCTCCGCGAGGCAGGTGGCGTCAGGATTTGGGACATCAGGCGGTGCAGGGGTGCCGGGGCCCCGGAGGAGACCATGCCGGCCGTGGCGCCGCTGAAACCCAATGCGTCCGCTGACATCGACTATATTTCTTTTAGGGATGGCCTGACGAGAGTAGAGCAGGGGCGGTTTTAGTTGGGCCTGGCCCATATGGGCGCGTGCGGGAGTACGACGAGACGACCAAAATAGGTCACCGGGTAGTATGATTGTATGAAGTTCGTTCCAGGTGAACGATTATCCCATGATAAATAGGTCTCTCGCGGGTTTTGATTTTGATTGAATCCTGGGCGCATATCAGGAGCGCATTAGATCCCAGATTACCTGCCTAAGATGGTGATAGCTTTCCGTAGCAGGTGATTAATGTGATTTTAATCATGTTTCCTTTTATTCAGATTTCCTTTTTATTGGCCTTAGTGTGATTTAAATCAGGTTTCCTTTTTTACTCTGGTTTCCTTTTATTCAGATTTCTGGTTTCTTTTTATTCAGATTTTGGTGTCAGGTTTTTTTTATTCTGGTTTCCTTTTATTCAGTGCAACATAGGTTTGGCGGCCCATTTTATGCGAGCCATGAGACACGGCCCAGATACTCGGACGAAGGTCTGCGAAGCCCAGGTGGGCGACGGTGAACGACCAAAAGGACGACGAAAGTAGGGGGAGAAGGGGGAACACGTTCGTTCTTTTTAAGTAGTAGAGATTTAAGGGCAGCGAAGTTATTTCCAAAACATAAATCTCGCTAGACTACCAATTATGCGATGTATATTAAATATCGGTTGTTTTTTCGTGGTTGCAAATGAGATCGTATATATGTACACTACAGTAGCAGCAGCGTAATACCGTCTATATAATACTCTGAGACACCTATTTTTAGATGGAGGAAGTACAATACATGTACTATATTAGCAACATTGGTTGAAGCAACGATGTGATGTGTGATTTGCTAGCCATCATGTGGTTGCATGCACGTGGATTTATACTCTTAATAAACAAACTCTTTTTTGTAAGGTAGAAATAAACACTCTTTTTTGAGAGGGGATGGGGAGGGGGTGAATAAAGAAAATTGAGATAACAAGGGCTAGGTTGAACACCACCGTTGGCGTCCTCCCGCGGTCGGTGAGTCGACGACGTCAGGAGAGTAAGGAGGACAAGCATTGTCACCGACACTAATGATTCCATGTAGACACCTAGCCTTCCCGAGTGTACTCAGCTCACAAGATCATCGATGAACCGGGGCTGGCAACTCTGGCGATCAACCTAGCATGTAAACTGACACAAGACGAGCGACGACATTGCCTTACAACCCATATATCCTCGATCGAACTCCTCGGGAATACTTGAACTAGGTTCATAGTTGATGTTCGATGTGTAGGGGAAATCTCTTTGTTTACAGCGATCTCTTGCATGTGTCGCATCCTCCATCACGCGCTCGGCATCATCAACGAATATATTTTCTTGTACTCGCACACTACCTCACTAATAAAAAATAGGGTTAAGTGCACTTTTGATACCTTAAGTCTTGCGAAAGTCTAATTTTGGTCCCCAACTCTGTTTTGCTCTAAATCTGCCCTCAAACTCTTAATTAAGTCCAATTTTGATCCCTAACATTGGTTTAATTATGGTTGACCGGTTTTTTACTCTCCTTTTCTGCCATCATGGACATAATTGGCTGGTTTTAATCTACCTGTGATAATTTTTCCTCAGTCAATAAATAGAAAAATACCCTTGCCCTAACACATGTGTGCCGCCTCCACCTTTCTCTCTTGGTGCAACAATCCTCGCCACTTCAGTAACCTCCGTCTTTCCTCCTGACGCAAAAGCCCTGGCATGTCTGCCGATTTTGCCTTTCTTGCCCAGCTTATCCACCCTTGTAGTGTGAGGCGGCGCCGCCAGGTATTGGGAAGAGTTAGGGTTACTACGACAAATGAATAATTATCATGATCTCACCGGCGAACGTTCAAAAAGGTAATAGCATAACTTATCTCAAGGTGAGACGGTCCTACGTGGATTAAACCTATCAAAAATGTCCACGGTGGTAAAAAAAAGAGTCAAAAATTGGTCAACCATCGTTAAACCGCTACCAAGGACCAAAACTGGACTTAATTAAGAGTTCGAGAGCAGGTTTAGACTAAAACAAAGTTAAGGGATCAAAGTTAGACTTTTGCAATACATGAGGGACCAAAAGTGCACTTAACCCTAAAAAAATACCGACTCAACTCCCAAAGATCAAAAACTACGCCCCGAGTCCGCCCATGCCAAATAAAAACAAAGAATGATGAGCTGCCATGCGAGATGAAGGCGGTGATGAAATGTAGGGTGGGTGCCGTTGTCCGGAAATTTCGAAAAAATATTTAATATAAAAACCCTCTCCCCCTTGCTAATGTATATGTAGGAAATGAACCCTAAGTTCTAGAACTTTTAAAGTAGAAGTGCATATTACTTATAGAATAATTGTGCTCTCAAAAAATACTTCAATGCTAAAGTAGATAAGATAATATAAATGAAAGTTTGGACCCTAAACTACCGTGCTTGGTTCGACTTTAATTCTGACCTATGAAATTATGCATATGAAATCTCCAGCTATGTAGTTTTTTTAATCACGATCATCATTGGAGATAATATATGTGAATCGGTGTTGTGTTGTTCATCACCCTTAAAAATCTTGGGTGTCGGAGCCATCGCACACTGTCATCATCGTCCTTAATTAGTTTATGCCAAATAATAGTTAATACCTATCATTTATTTGTCACATGTTTATTTGTTTATTATTTTATGCTTGCGGATTTGTTACCTTTTATTTCATGTGCCGTTAGGCTTTTCATATTATGCTAGTATAAACATCGGTATATCGGATGACAAGATAGTCACCTAGAGTTATTGTTTTTACGACAATGTACATCTGAGGTCTTATAAATGCACGTGGCTAAGTACACACTCATATTTTGTAAGTTAGGTTGACATCATCGCCACAAACGACGAGATTGAAGATCAATATTAGTCCATCATATCGTTGGTGGTGACACATGTGTGCCGAAGCCATGTGTACAAAAAAATGTTTTCTATATTATAATGACAACTTTTTGATAAGGCTTTTACTTAATCTTGTTTTTTTACTAGATCGACGGTTCGAGTTGAATCGACGGGAGACAACGGAGGATCTATGGATTCCTGGAGAGCTAGCGCGTGAAGCGAGTGTGTGGATCGCGTTGGGTAGGTGTTCTTCTATCGTTGTGCATAGGTTTCCCTCAACCGTAGTTTGCGCCCTATATATACCTGCTTCACTAATTAAAAGAACCCGTTTCGGCAATCCAAAAATGGAAATCGGGATTTACGTGGCCATGATGCTAGAACCCCGCACACAACATTGGTACCCGTCCCAGGGCACAAGCATGTGCTCAATATGACCTCGTCTCGATAAACTATGCATGCTCGTTGGTCATAACCTAGCCCATTTGACCTAAAAGCCATAGAACTCTGTAGGTGATGGCTCATTTCGTGAATGTTTTTCCGGAATAGCTGCCGTATTCCAAGTTTGAAATTTTTTCGCAACTAGATCACATAAAATGACACGTTTCCGGAGCTAAAAATGATTTTTCCAAAAATTCAAGAGCAGGGAAAAGATGACTCGTAGTTCAAATCTAGAGCATTTCTAGTGGAATCGGGGGGACATGGCAGAGGATCCTATGGATTCCCGAAGAGCTAGCGCACAAAGCGGGTGTGCAAAACACATTGTGTAGGTGTTCTTCCATCGCTGTGCATGGGTTTCCCTCAACCGTAATTTGCGCCCATGTACCTGCTACACAAAAAAAAAAAACCTTTTCAGCACTGGTAAATAGAAAATTGGATTTTCGTGGACCCCATGGTAAACCCCACACACAACATTGATTCCCGTCCCTAGGCACACTGCACAATATGGTCTCGTTTGTCTTACTATGCATGCCCACTAGCTATAACCTAGCTCGTTTGACCTAAAAGCCATAGAACTTCGTAGGTGATAGCTTATTTCGTGAATGTTTTTCCGGAATAACTGTTGTATTCAAATTTTGTAATTTTTTCTCACAACTGGGTCACATAAAATGACATGTTCCGGAGCTGAAAATGTTATTTAGAAAAAACAAGAGGAAGGGAAAGATGACGCGTAGTTCAAATCCGGAGCGTTTCTAGCAGAATCGCTGGGAGACGAGGAGGATCCTATGGATTCCCGGAGAGCTAGCACATGAAGAGCGTGTGTAAATCCCTTTGCGTAGGTGTTCTTCTATCGCCGTGCAAGGGTTTCCCTCAACCTTAGTTTGCGCCCTTGCACCTACTTCACAAAAAAACCCGTTTCGGCACTTGGAAATTGGAAATTTGATTTTCTGTGGCCACGATGGTAAGAACCTTCACAAAACATTGATTCCCATCCCAGCATGCCCGTTGGCCACAACCTAGAAAGTTTGACCTAAAAGCCATATAATTCTGTAGGTGATATCTCATTTCATGAATATTTTTTCAGAATAACTTCCGTATTTTAAGTTTGAATTATTTTCTCGCACCTGGGTCACATAAGTTGATACGTTCTAGAGCTAAAAATGATTTTCTTCCAAAAAACCATGAATAAGGGAAAGTTGACGCATAGTTCAAATCTGTAACGATTGTAGCTGAATTGGCGGGAGACGACGAAGGGCCCTATTCCCGGAGAGCTAGCACGCGAAGCGGGTGTGTGGAACGCGTTGCGTAGGTGTTCTTCTATCATTGTGCACGGGTGTCCCTCAACCATAGTTTGCGCCCTTGTACACGCTTCACAAAAAAACTGTTTCGGCGCTCAGCGAAGAAGGAGAGACGTGGCAACATATAGGAGCTCATGGCTTTGCCATGTACCTAGGAGAAAATTTCGATAAAGAGCTCGCTGTCAGATGGAGGGAAAATGGAGGTTAGATTTTCTTCGCCGAGTGTTGCGGTAAAACTCTCGGTAGTGATTCTTCGCCGAGTACGCGTGAAAAGACACTCATCAAAGATTCTCCGCCGGCCGAGGAAAACTTCGTCGTGTATCCTTTGCTGAGTGTCATACACTGTACCGTCTTTGCCGAGTGTCATACACGGTAGCGTCTTTACCGTGTGTTTTCTAGCGTTCGCCGTGTATTTTTGGCACTCGGCAGAGATTACCTTTCCTAGAGTGTAGAGTGCGCACCTGTCGTTCCCGGTGCCTTAGTTGGAGAGCTTTTGGGGAGTTTTATGCTGAAAGTGTACAACTTTTTGCGATCTAGTGTTTCTGGTTGTGTAACCGTTAATGAGGCATACCTGCATTTTCTTTGATGTTGACCTTGTGTCGGCCCGCGAACCCATCAATGTCTACTTTTGCCTTATGAGGTGTGCCTTGAAGACATCAAATAACTTTGCCACTTTTCGTCCATCTATTCCTTGGGATCTAGCCTAAGATTGAGGAGCTAGGTTATGATCATGGCGTCCCAAGCAAAATTGTCTTGGCATCCTAGGGAGATCCTTCAACAATATGTTATGTTTCGACCATGGTGATGACACTTCGTTCCGCATCATCTCGGTCGTAAGTTATCTTCTGCCTTTCGCGGGAAGCACTCTAGCGTGGTCCCAAAGTCTTGTGTATCAAATGCCTTTCCATCGACACTCTTTGGTACTCTTGTGGTTGGTATCTGCACATTAACCCTCCCCCCTTTTTTGGGTGGCGGTCTTCGTACACTCGTCGGCATGAGCGAAGCTCCTAGAGCCTAGCATCTTGGCTCGAGGTTTCTCGAGGCATTGTTTCGGTTCATGGCCTCTTGGCCCGCGCCTAACTCTGCATCGCCTTTGAGCGGGTGTAACATGTACATCACATTGATGCATGTGGCGTGGTCACAAATCCATAGGTCGTCCTCCACCGCCAAGCCACGGTTGGTACCCTCGAGAGCGTCTGGACGTAAATACCCGATAATTCGTGTGATCCTCGGACGTGGCGTGCCACGATAGATTTTTGTCGACGAAACCTTTTCCAAAAATGTCTCTTGGAATCTATCTCAATGGTGACAAGTGCAATGGCGTGCATATGCATATGTACATGTTTGGAAATTTTACCATCGTATGTGTTGCGGTAGAAGAAGAGTATATGTTCACATATGCATCCATCCACGATTGGTACGAGCTCATTCTCCATACACACACATTTAGGGCATCTCTAACGGGGCGACGCATTTCGGACGTCCAAATTGTCCGCGCGTGTTCGTTTGTGTCGCCCCGCGGACGCCGAAATGGTCGCTAGACGCAAATTGTCCGTTTGCGTCGGGGCAACCCAGCGGTTCGATGCATTTTGGAGAAACTTAAGTAGAATCTATATATTGTTTGATCATGCCATGCGAAGTCGAATCGAACAAGTTCAAACAAATTTGACATACAAACTACGAGAACAAACTCACGAGAACAAACAAATTTTAAACTAACTAATTCTTGTACTTCTTGTTAGAATGCCCTGTCTCGTCTTCCTCACAGACGCGCCTCCTGCTCATCACATCCTCCGGAGAGGTACTGCCGGTCGACGCGTCCGATGAGCTTGAGTTCCCCTCCGACGAGTGGTCATTGGGGTCTTCCTCATCGTCGGTGAATGGATAACGAGCCTACGCCTGCGCCGCGCCCTCGCCCGGGCCCTTGCCTCCTTCCTTGCAGCCGCGTCGTCGGCCGCCTCTAGCGCCTCCAGCCGTGCCCACCTTGCGTCTGAGTCCTCCTCCTCGTCCTTGCCATCGAGGCCAACGACGTCCCACTCCTCCCCGCCCTCCATCGGCGGGGAGCTAGGGTTGCTCGGCGTGGCAGCCCTATCCCACCAATGCCGCCATCTCGACGGCTTCCCCTCGCTGTCTGTGTTCGATGGCAATGGCATGTTGCTCATGGTGGCTAGTCGGTGTTGGAGAAGAAGATGGATGGCAACCGGTTGAAGATGAATTAGAGCAGGCGCAGGGATTTTATTCAACCGAGATTAATGGCGACTCGTATAACGAAGAGGTATGCGGTTGCTCTTCCGCGGCGGTTCGGTGCTCCATTCCGGCGGTTGGCGCATCGATCGGCGCGATTGCCACTCCGGCGGTTGCCCTCCCCGGCAGTTGTTCTGCTTTAATTCGCGACGGCTCAAGCCAGGGTCGCTGTCAGGTGAGCCCGTGGGAGAAGCGAGCGGACGCTCGGCGCGACCGCGCAGCGTCCACGGAGACGCAAACGTGTCACGTATTTGCGCCGCGTTTGTGTATTCGCGGACGGCTTGCGCAGCTGAAGCAGGGTGCAAACGCATTTTCGGTTAGGCGAGCGGGAAATTTTTGGCAAATGTGAACAGCCCAACAGCGACAGCCTACTTCTCCTGTGACCGACGCCAGGGAATTTGCATATTCGAGCCAATTTGTTTTGGATCTGGCTAAGCGTGATTTTAGGCCCAAAATCAGGGACTGAATTTTGGCGAGCGACACCATCTCCGTGACTCCGTCTCGTGCTTTACTCTCGCGCAGACCTCTCAATCTCCGCCGCCCACCCACACCTCCGCCGCCCAGCCACAGGCGGCGCCTCCCCTCCACCTCTAGCGCGCCCAGCTCGACCAGATAGACGCCGCCTCTGCCCTCTTTCTCCGGGACCTCGCCCCAGCTCCGGCGCTCCATTCTCGCCTCCAGCCGGGCCACCCCGACCTCGCCACCGTACCTCCGGCAGAGTACCTCGCGGATGCGCCTCCAATCGTGCCTAAAACCTCGCCGCCCCGAATCCTTAGGTCGCCGCCCGGCCGGCGTCGTGGAGTGCGCGGGCCAGGCCACGCGCGGCACGTCCTCCATTGTCTTCCGCGTCCCCGACCTCGCCTCATCGCTCCGTCCATGGGCCCCCTTCACCACCGGGTCCTCGCGCCTGGATGCCGTGGCCGTGCGGATGGAGACGTCCAGCGGCATCGCCGGCACCGCATGTCCTTCTCGAGGTATGAGCCATGCCCCAACCCGCAACCCCCAATCCTCTTCTCCCCATTTCTGAAGAAAAAATCGCATCTTCCTTGTGCAGGCAGCCGTAGGAGGGCTGCTGATGGTCGCCGCCGTCCGCGGGATGCATTGGTAGCACGACGCAGGTGAGACCAATTCTTAGATCTCCCGCACAGAATTGTAGCTCCAGGAATTTTGTTTGGGAGGAAAAAAATGCATCTGCTTTGCCACGTGTGTAATCGATCAGCCAATAAATGTTCAGAGTGTTGGGTTGCAACACGAGCCAATCTTGCAGGAATGACAGGTTATATAAAATCCAATCTTGTGCTAGGTTCACAAGATGTACTGCACTATATTTGCTCTAGGAATAGGATTGGAATATAGCTTTAGTTCATACTTGAAGCCAAGACAGATTCGTAATTTCAGAATTGCTTACAAATTTGTTAGCGTGCATGTTCACTCAAGCACATACAGAAACTTGCTGTCATTTTTGTATGCCTTGTTTTCTGGTTTCCATTTGGAGCTGACCATCCATGTAGTATCATGGTTGTTATCGACTTGCCTAATTATTGGTCTCATCTAGTATGATTGGTAAATTTTATTTTATTTAGATTAGATTCTTATTACCTACTGAAGCAAATAGTCCATAATCACATATATATTCATTTCGGGAAATCATACATGCTCTGTTTCTGTTTATAGTCATTTCCCTTTGTCCATTGTCCTCGTTGTGGTCGGTGATGGGCCATGGGAGGACAATTTGATGTGCATCCGCAACATCCGATGCTGATTCGATGATTTCCAGGTATGTAGCCCACCATTACATGCAAATATATTTGTTTCTGCACCACATCATGCTGCTCCTTAACTGCATTTTTTGAATATTATCAAGATAAAGTCGACAGAATACCTCGCTGATGCGCCTCCAATCGTGCCTAAAACCTCGCCGCCCGAAGCCTTAGGTCGCCGCCCGGCCGGCGTCGTGGACTGCGCGGGCCAGGCCACGCGCGGCACGTCCTCCATTGTCTTCCGCGTCCCCGACCTCGCCTCATCGCTCCGTCCCTGGGCTCCCTTCACCACCGGGTCCTCGCGCCTGGAGACGTCCAGGGGTATCGCCGGCACCGCATGTCCTTCTCGAGGTATGAGCCATGCCCCAACCCGCAACCCCCAATCCTCTTGTCCCCATTTCTGAAAAAAAAAATCGCATCTTCCTTGTGCAGGCAGCCATAGGAGGGCTGCTGATGGTCGCCGCCATCCGCGGGATGCATTGGTAGCACGAGGCAGGTGAGACCAATTCTTAGATCTCCCGCACAGATTTGTAGCTCCAGAAATTTTGTTTGGGTGGGAAAAAATGCGTCTGTTTTGTCACGTGTGTAATCGATCAGCCAATAAATGTTCAGAGTGTTGTGTTGCAACACGAGCCAATCTTGCAGGAATGACAGGTTATATAAAATCCACTCTCGTGCTAGGTTCACAAGATGTACTGTACTATTTATCAAGCTTTTGGACTATGCAGTGTGGCTGCTGCAGGGCGTGACGACCTTGGTAGCGGAGAAGTCTCAGGCAGGTGATTTCTGGTCTCCCCTTTTACTTGTCAAGCTTTTGGGCGTGACAAGAAAAATGGAAAGCAAATTTTTTGCATCTAGTTTGAGCAGTGGTAGACCAATTGCTATGTATGCTGTATGTTTTTGAATTGGTTTTCCGGCCTCTAGTAAATATCATGAGCTGGACATGAATCTACGTCCTGGACCTGGAAGCCAGGTTTTGGCGTGTACTATGTAGGAAGCTTAATTTTGCTTCCTTTGGCCTTGATCTGTGCATCCCTTGTTGCTGGCTCTCTAGATACACAGATCGAGCTAGCTTGCACCTTGCGTCTGGGGGCGCGCGGCAGATGTTGATTCATTTGTGCCTGCGCTCTTGGCGAACTTTTGTATATATGTAATATAGCGAGCAAGAAGAATTTCTGTGCAACCGGTAGCAATAGACATGTAGATAAAGAAGAGTTTGGCAGGTGAGCTTCAGTTGTTTGGTAAAGAGACGTGAGAAAGAAAGAAAGAAAGAAAGTAGCACGTGTTTGATTAGTACGTACTGTACTTTGTTTGTGTTGGCGAGATGAGAAAGAATGAATGAATTCGAACCTTTAATCTTTGAGCGTCATCATATACTACTTACTAGTCCGTACGCTATGATGTGAAGAAAAGTGTGGTCTATTATAAAATGCCCCTATTTAGTTTGGACTGAAAAAAGCTAACGATGGTGGCGCGCGCGAGGAAAAAAGAAGAAGATGGGATAGAATAGAAGACGGAGCGAAATGGTTTGGTATTTGTTAGTATTGAAATACTCCAGTATAAAAGAATGTGGAGGGTGGGTCGATTAATCTTTCTCGCAGCACGGATGAATGGATGCGCGCAGAAATAAAAGCAGCGAATTAATTCCGCCCAAATCGAAAAGAATCCTGCGCCAACGTGTGACTCGGGAGGATGGAGGAAAGCGAAGAAGGATGCATGGGTCGGTTGTAATTAATCGTGGCGCGTCAACCCAATGAACCGATGGACCTCGCGCCAAGTCGAAAAGGAGGGGAGACATGCATCGAATCCACGTCCACGCGCGTGCGACGCGGGCCCGCCAGCGAGACCATCTCTGCTTCGCTGCGCCGTGCGATTCGGATACCCATTTCGACCCGCATCTGAGCGCGTGGGCCTGGCGATCAGCAGTGGACCCTGCTCAAACAAGGAGCCTTTAGTAGTCCAACTCTTGTCTACGCTATACTCCCTCTGTTCCATTCTATAGTGCCTATTGTTTTTTGGCACGGAAATTAGCGCAAGAGTATTTTTTACACAAGACCTCTAGCTGAACGATTTGAGATCAACATAAAATTTGGGAAATCCATATCTTCGTAACTTACCATAACAATTTTGGGAGCTGAACGACTTGGAAGCTGAACGGGGAGTGAGTAATTGAAAAAAAAACTAAGCTACAACCTTATATTCTGAAACAAATGCCAAAATTCTATAGGCACTATAGAAAGGAACGGAGGGAGTATATAGCACCGCGCCGCGCCGCGGCAGTCAGTAGATGATCCGTCTAACCACCTCATAGTAGGATCTCAGCTCGTGACGAGGCATTTGCTGTCGCATGCCGCCCCTCGCAATGTCGTTTCCTCTCATCTTCGCCGCGCTCTCCATCCTGACTACAGCAGCATCCACCCATCCGCACCCACTCGACCCTCTCTCACCCGTGGAGCTCACCGCCGTCCGCGCGGCCGTGCTCGCCTCGCCGCTCGTCCCCGCTCGCCCGCTCACATTCCACTACGTCGGCCTCGACGAGCCCGACAAGCCGGACGTCCTATCCTACGCCGCGGCACGCTCCTCCTCCTCCTCCCGCGCCGCCCTGCCGCGCCGCGCCTTCGTCATCGCCCGCGCCGGCGGCCAGTCCCACGAGCTCCGCGTCGACATCACCGACGCCGCCGCGCCCTCCGTCCTCTCGCACGCTGTCCAGCATGGTGCGGGGTTCCCGATGCTCACGCTGGACGAGCAGTTCGCGGCGGTGGCGCTGCCGCCCAGGCACGCGCCGTTCGTGGAGTCCGTGCGCCGGCGCGGCGTGGACATGGACGACGTCCTCTGCGCCGCGTTCCCCGTCGGGTGGTTCGGCGTGGACTCGGAGTCGGAGGAGAAGGTGCGGCAGCGGAGGCTGGTGAAGCTGCTGTGCTTCGTGGCCGGCGCGACGGCCAACTTCTACGCGCGGCCGCTGGAGGGCGTTACGCTGGTGGTGGACCTCGACCGGATGGCCATCGTCGAGTACAGGGACAGGGTGGTGTACCCGGTGCCCAAGGCCGAGGGGACGGACTACCGGGCCGGCAAGGCCGGGGCGCCGTATGCCGGACACGAGGCGCCGCCCGGCGTGGTGGTGCAGCCGGAGGGCAGGGGCTTCCACATCGACGGCCACTTCGTCAGGTACTCGCTGAAACTCGCCTTTTTGAATCACACGACACAAACCAAAAACTTGCTGCAGGCTTTAGTTACGCCATGTGGAGAGCGGCTTGCAAATGCGACATTGGCACATTGCTATTTGTTTGACTGATCAGCGGGAAAAGATCCGTTGTTGCTGATTCGAATTGAAAAGATCAAACAGGGCCAAAAGCACACGCACACAAACAAACCAAGACAGATACAGATAAGGTCTTCCACATCATCATTTCTCTTGAACACACCGGCTACCTACTCTCTTTATGCCCTCTAGACAATTCGTGTATGAAATAATTCAAGATAGATGACGCCTTGTCAGGCTGGGACCAAGGGAAAATCTAAGGAGGCTCTTTGGATTGCATAAATTCGAAAATGCTGGAGTAAGAAAATACAGCATTGAGCACGCACGGTGAACTTCCACATGATTTTAATACGCATGAATTTTGCAAGATTTGTCTTTGGTTGATGCACAGGAAAATGGCGCATGGACTTCAGAGTCCGGCTAATCTAGCGTGCACGTTAGCACCGTCCAGTTTCATGCTTTAAGATTTGCGATGTAAGTTTTGTCAAGTTTCATCTTGTTTCAGAACTTCGACTCTGATTAGTGTGCAAACAAATCTTGTTGAAACCTTACACGCTAGCTAGCTTTCACGATAGAAACACATTTCTCCATGGACTTCAGAGGATTAAGCAGCGAGAGCAGATAAATAGAGCGCAAGTGCATTATACTTTTCAGAGTAAAAAATAAATGGCACGGACCATCTACAGCAAGTAAAATTATGTGACTTGATTTTGTTTTCGATAGAAATCCACTGAGGATTGTTGAGTTGGAAATAAGAATTTGTAAGCAGCTCACAAATAAACATTTCCATATGAAACAGAACAAACTATATGTTGTTCACAATGATCCAAACAACAGTGACTTATATGAATGGAGGGAAATGCTAGCTCACAACTACTCCCTCTATACCTTTTTATAAGAAGTTTCAGCAAGTCAATTGGGCTTGCTGAAACATCTAATAAAAAGGAACAAAGGTTACAAAGCATACACAACCAACCCCATGTTACCTACCCTTGCACTAAGGTGTCGATAAGTGTTGTGCATCACCACTCGTGGGTTTATTAAGCGCCATCAATTTGTAGTTTGAATGATTCAATTCAGCATTATACAATTGCTCGGTGTTTCACCTCTGAGCTTAACAAGCAAGCGCCAATCAACATTGTTTCGCCATGCGGTGTTCGGCCTGGTCATCGCCGTCCTAAGAGCTTGTTAGTTGTGTGACAAATCACCGGCATCCCACATCACATGCGGGCGACTAATAGATGTTGGTCATTGATAATCTTTGCGTCAGGTACTTGGATAGTCACCGTTGAACATGCATATTAAGTGTTTGTCAGTAGTAACTTTCCTATATATGTTGTTGGATAAGCAAAATATAGAACACTCTTTGCACATAAAGGGCATGGCCAACGCCTAGCCTCAACTCGCTTCCGCGAAAGCCACTAGGCTTGGATGTCAGACCTGAACCTGCATCTCGCTGCCGGTACAGACCAAGTAGTCTCTTGCAGGGGAGGCCGCAACCTCGGCAGAGAAAGGTAGAAGAAAGAGGGGAAGGGGGAGGGGGAGCGAAGAGAGAGAACAAAAAAGATCGGAGAGTGATGAGTTGTGGGCCTCCAACATACAAATGCTACTAGATGGGAAGAAAATGAATCTCTGTAGAAAGAGGCAATGGGCCCCAATGAGGCAGTGGCATACATTGGGCAATTTTTCTTCATAGATCCCATTTCATCATTTTTTTAGCATTGTGCTTATGTGTGGGTGTGGGTGTGGGTGTGGCAGTGGCATATAGCTGCCCCCATAATTCATGCCCTAAGAAATTTCCATCCAACAGCAAAGTATGTTTCTACTTTCCTAGTTGTGGTCGGTGAAGCCCCACGGAGAGATTAGCACAATAGGTAAGCGAGAGAGTTGAGAAGATGTGCGCTCTCAGGATCTATGCATTCCCAACCAAAGGCACACTAGCTTAAAATTGGATTAAATTAAAACAATCAGCCAGTCAAACTTGATCGAATTGAGAGCCTCTTTGCAATGGAAGACATTTAAAATATAGAAATATCCAAATGTGACTCCTTAAATGGATCACTTGAATTTTGCTTGTGATTGTAATACATGGAAAGATAGTCTACATCTTGGTACGACTTTTAATGAGTTTACATTTGCTAGGAATCTCATGTAAGGTCATAGAAACTTTGATGATCTAGTTACATTAACCAAAAACACTTATGTAGAAAAAGTGAAATGGAATTAATATAGATTCATATAAATATCGTTCAATCCAATTGGACCATTACTGAACAAATTGAAAGAAGCATTTTCTTGATTGAATTATGAATAAGGAAAATAACCTTGGTGTCAATGTCGACACATTGACACATTGACAGAAACTCGACTTTTCTTGAAATTAGATAATCTACATCTTGGTAGAAACTCGACTTTTCTTGACGAAAATGTAGGTGTAGAAAGGAAAATAACGACATTGACACATTGCAATCTGATTTCACAGATGAAAATGTTTTGTATCTCAAAGAGCCGATTCATAATCCGTTTGACCATTGGATAAATATTCGCCGATGATTTCAAATCTTGATCTCACTTGTGTGTGTTTCTATGAATGTATTGCATGAATTTTTTTATTTCCAGTTACATATAAGGTGCTAAACTCTTTTATAACAAGTTACTACATGTTAGTATTAGAGCTAAATACATCCAAGGTCCCATAACTTGTATTTGATGTGCAAACTAGTCTCACAAGTTGTAAAATGTGAAATCGCGGTCCTACAACTTGTAATGGGAGAGCAAATTGGTCCAAAATCAACCAAGAGCCGACATGTGGCGTTGTATTGTTTGCAAAAAAAAAAAAACCATATAATTTTTTTTGGCACCTATTATCTTGGTGCCGCCTGACATGCGGGTCCCACTGTCAGTCGCTGAAGAAATACCACCTGCTCACCAGGCTAGGTAACTTTTTTTTTTTAGATTAACAAGGTTACATCGTTTTGCAAATACCACAGGTGGGCCAACTGGGAGTTTCACCTGGGCTTTGACATGCGCGCCGGCACAGTCATCTCACTGGCTTCCATCCACGACGCCGAGGCAGGCGCACGGCGGAGGGTTCTCTACCGCGGGTTCGTCTCGGAGGTCTTCGTGCCGTACATGGACCCGGCGGAAGAGTGGTACTACCGCACGTTCCTGGACGCCGGCGAGTACGGCCTGGGGCTCTGGGCCTTCCCGCTCCAGCCGGGCGCCGACTGCCCTGCCAACTCCGCGTACCTCGACGGCTACTACGCCGGCCAGGACGGCAAGCCCGTTGAGAACAAGAACATGATCTGCGTCTTCGAGCGGTACGCCGGCGACGTCGCGTGGCGCCACACCGAGGCCGGCTTCCCCGACCGACTGGTAACCACATCACCTCGATTGTCCATCTCCGCTCTACGCGCATGATATATGGTCTGATGGGCTTGGATCGGCTGATGCAGATCACGGAGGTCCGGCCTGACGTGAGCTTGGTTGTGAGGATGGTGGTGTCGTGCGGAAACTACGACTACATATTGGACTGGGAGTTCAAGACGAGCGGCTCCATCAAATTCGTGGTATGCTTCGAAGCAAATCATACCGAATAAAAGAGAAGAACTAATTTTGCGGTGTGTAGTGTTTAATACGTTGAATTTGCAGGTATCTCTGACAGGTCTCCTAGAGGTGAAGGGGACGGACTACACGCACGCCGACCAGATCAGGCAGGACGCGCACGGCACGCTGGTGGCGGAGAACACCCTCGCCGTCTACCACGACCATTACGTCACCTACCATCTCGACCTCGACGTCGACGGCACCAACAACTCTTTCGTCAAGAACATCATCACCACCAGGCGCAACACCGCCGGCACGCCACGGAAAAGTTACTGGACGGTGCTCCGGGAGGTGGCCGAGACAGAGGCGGATGCGCAGGTGGACGTGAATGTGGCGCCCGCGGACCTGCTGATCGTCAACCCGAACAAGAGGACGAGGATGGGCAACGAGGTCGGGTACCGTGTCGTCCCGGGCGGCACGACAGCGGCGTCGGTGCTGGACGACGACGACTACCCGCAGCGGAGAGCGAGCTATAGCAAGAAGCAGCTGTGGGTGACGCCGTACAACAGGGACGAGAAGTGGGCGCCCGGGCTGTATGCCGACCAGAGCACCGGCGACGACGGCCTGGCCACCTGGAGCGGGAGGGACAGGGGGATACGAAACGAGGACATCGTCCTGTGGTACACGGTGGGCATCCACCACATACCGTACCAGGATGATTTCCCGGTGATGCCGACGGTGAGCGGCGGGTTCGAGCTCCGGCCGGCAAACTTCTTCGAGCAGAACCCGTTGCTCAAAACAAGACCCCCCATGCGTGACCAGCTGCCTTTCCCTAACTGCTCATGCGCCGGTGATTCCAGCTGATCGATGCACGCGCGGGAAATGTGCGAACCCAGATTAATTGGCACCGAGTGAACAACACAAACTGATTTCCCCAAGCCGTGGATGTGGCAATCAGAAGTCTGATTTATGTTACCCGCCAAAAAAAGAAGTTTGATTTACCCTGTCATTGGAGCGAGTCCACGCAATATAAGAGCATCTCTGACGGGCGCCTGTCCCCTCTATTTTGGGAGGGGCTGCCCATACCGACAATCCCTATAAGAAAATTCCCAAAATATTTTGAACAAACAAGATTAAACAAACTTTGAAATTTCATTCAAATTTAGATTTATTTACAAAAGTTTGAATGAAATTTAAACTAAACTAAATTAAACCCTACTATACTGGCCGTCGGTCGGGGCGCGGCAGGCCTCATTGTTATTTCCCTTGGCCGCCGCATGTTTCGGCACCCGCCTCTTCACCCTTCATGCATCTGGCAATGCAACATCGCCGGAGCTTCCCGGTAGCGCTGGGCCTTCTCCGCGTGGGAACCAACGGGTTTGTGAAAGACGATGACCCACCGCCGAGCATCCTATATGACGCATGAAAGATGGAGCCTCCAGCGGAGTCGCTGCTTCCCACACCTGAAATTCAACATTGTGTGGGGTGCCGGCTCGCCTTTTCGGCGCGTTGTGCATAGGGGTTGATATGGGGTTACCGACGTTTCTATTGGGCTCCAAAACCATCCGGCTACATTTAGGGCGCACCGGTGTGGCCCAGAAACAACATCGGACCCCAATAGGGTCTAAGCAGACAATAAGAGGGTGTTGATTTTGAGTCTATTAAAACAAGGGAGCCCTCTTGTGGCGCTAGATACTTGCAAATGCGGAGGTCATGGTTTCCACTCGACATTGATCCCTGCATCACTTCCTCAAACAATATGTCTACAACAACGTTCTCGGGAACGTCACGCGCGGAACTAAGGCACACCTCTCCACTCTGCTAGTTATGTGTTGCATCATCCAAACAATATAGTGATGACTGGCCCTCTGACGGTGGGGCTTGGCTGCCAATCGTCAATGAGGAATCGTAGATGATCTCGCTAGTAGTTGTGTCGCGACCTTGAGGCGCCGAGGAAGCTTAGGTACAAGTATAAATAAAACCGCATGAATTCATGTACCGCCTATTTCGCAGACAACTGAAAATATTTTCATATATATTGAAATGGTTTCAGGTTCTATCGAGATCATTCCAGTGAATATTTATAACACAAAAGGAACCAGAAGAAGCACAACAGGACAATGCTTGGAGCAAAATGTTACTACGAAATGGTGAAGCATGTTTTGTCACTCGTGGAAACAATACTTTTGTCTAATGGAAATATATATGTGAGGCAAAGAAAGTATGTACTACATCGTTCCTAAAAAAACTGCTCAACTTTATGTAAATAATATTTTAAGGAAGTTGATCTAAACTTGTAACCTACCTGGAGTGATCATCGGAACTAATTTCGTAATCATCCATATTAATTAAAGGAAATTAAGATTTGAAAATACCAACGGTGTGGGCCGGCCGGTCGCCGTCATGATTTTTGCAGGTTTTCGTCTCTTTTTTTACGAGACCGCCGTGCACGTGTATTTTTTTTTAATATAGCAAGTACTTGGTGTGGGCTCGGGAGTCGGCTGGGCTTCGTACCGGAGTTCTCCAAGGACTCGCTCGCTTCCGAATCCCGCAATAAAATCAGCACGATCACCATATTACTTGCCCAAACGTTCGACGAAAACCGCAGTCCCAACCACGCCGCCCCGCCCGACGAAAACACGCCAAAAGCCTTGCAGAACATGTCGGCGGCGCCTATCAGCACGGCCGTAGAAATGCGCTCCGGCCATGCAAAGCGCTCACGCGTTGAGGTCGCCGATCCGCCGGATGCGCTCTCCGGCACACCCGCCGCCCATCCAAACCACTGGTGCGTACGTATGGTTTCCTGTTAATCTCGATCCATCATCATCACATTTCTCCCATCGATGTCCGATCGAGCCAGACACATTGTTTCGTTGTGACTTGCAGGAGGGACTGGGCCAACCTAACGGACGGGCCGGCGAGCATGATCGCCGAGGAAGTCCTCACGGACGACGTCGCCGGCTACCTCCGCTTCCGCGCAGTGTGCGGCTCCTGGCGGCGATGCACCCAGTCCCCAACCGCGCACGATATCTTAGACCGCCGGTTCCACCCCCGCAGGTGGATTATGCTCCCCGAGGTCTTCGCCGGCCAGATCAGTCGCCGCGACTTTCTCAACGTTTCAACCGGGGAGCGCATCCGGGTTGACCTCCCAAGGCTCCGTTACAACTTCATGATCGGGTCCACCTTCGAAGGCCTCATCATGCTGTGCCAAAGGCGCACCGGCCGACTCGGCCTCCTCAACCCACTCACCCAGCAGTTCACGACCCTCCCTAATGCAACCTCGATGCTATATTCGGTGGAAAACCTGGGTATTAACAGGTGGAAGCCGACCACTGGGTTAAGGAAATTGAAGGAACTAGAAGGGTTCAGTGCTGGCCTCGCTGACAACTCAACGGTGGCGCTGCATTTCGACGACCATGATCGAGACCTAGCCGTTGCCAAGCCCAATGACAAGCGGTGGAGCCGCCGTGTGCGGCCATGCTCTATTATGGAGACCCTAAACTCTGTCACGGCAACCGCGTCGTTTGCGAACCGCTTCTATTGTGTCACCAGGAAGGGCCTCAAGGCGGTGGACGTCAGCGACGCCGGCCAGCGGCCGCAGCTGGTTGCGGTCAAAGTGGATCAAGATATCTGGTCGCAACATGGAAATGATGGAATCGTGAACGTGAACCTAGTGGACAACGACGGCGAACTGATTTTGCTCCGCACGAGCTGGAGTGAAACTACAGAGCCCCCGTATGACGTGCAGCGGGTCGATCTGGATGCAGGCGAGATGGTGCCCATGCGCGGCCTGCGCGGGCGTGCCATCTTCGTCTGCGACAATGGCGCAGGCAGAGGCCGCTCGTTGTCGGTGCACGCCGGGCTATCCTCGTCCATCACGGCCGACGCAATCTACAGGTGCGGTAGTGACAGTTATGGGATGGTCGAAATCGACGTCTTCCTTGTGCCTGATGGGCGATGGATCGAACATGACTTGTTGGTCTCCCCGGGCAGCATTATAGACTATTTATCACGGTTCGTCTGTCGGTCGCAGGATATTGTGGTGCCAGCGCCGCTACATCGCAGTGTCGAGGCTGCTGATGCACTACATCGCAGTGTCAGAGCTGCTGCTAATGGACCACGGAAGCAGATGAAGCGGGAGAGGAAGGCCAATCCAAAGGTGATTGGGAACGAGTGGGTCAACTAGGTGGAATCCACCACGGGACGGCTAGAACGTATTACAGACGGACGACTCACCTATTCACGAACCCTTCTTCCTCTTTGCTATCATCGCTATCTATTATACTCTCAACTATCAACCTCGAGCTATATATAGTACCTTATGAACACGCAGCCATCCTGAGGTCATATTTTAGAAATGACGGAGAACATAATTCACTAGTAAGCCCTTCAACAACAGGTTGTAACGCTACTGCCTTTGGCAGTGTATGACTTTTGAGGATGCCGCCTTGTGCCTTGCAGCAGGAATATCTTTACAACTCGATTATGTAAGTAAAAGGGTATCAGACAGATAAAACATAAAGTTGTCTAACATGCATATGTAATATTTAATTGGTCATAGATTGATGTTGCATGCAAATTAATTAAAGCCATGGATAAGATAAAACCAACGACCTGAAACAAACTGATGATGTTGATAACTTGCATGAGTGTAGTTTGTAGTCCCAAAGATCAAGGCGGACCGGGAGTTCATGACCTGGAGGTCAACAATTCAGCTCTGCTGGGGTAAATGGCTTTTTAAGCTTCTTACTGAGGATGGGATTTGGCAAACTATTCTTCGTAGAAAGTATATTGGCTCGAATGCGCTATCCCAAGTGGTTTGGAAACCTGGGGATTCTCACTTCTGGGCTGGTCTCATGGTGACAAAAAATGTATTCTTTCGCCATGGTACTTTCTCTATTAAGAATGGAGAACAGATACGGTTCTGGGAAGATGTTTGGTTAGACAATGCTTCCTTAAGTGAATAGTATCCTGCCTTGTATAGTATTGTTCGTTGCAAAGGTGATACCATTGCCACAGTAATGGCTACCTCACCTCCGAATGTGACGTTCAGACGGGTTTTACTTGGACAAAGGCTATTGGCATGAAATGCTTTAATTCAACGGCTAGGAGATATTCACCTATCACCTGAACCGGATGAATTTAGATGGAATCTTCATGTAGATGGCACTTTCTCAGTCAAATCTTTATACAATGTGATTCTTCATTCTGATATACCGGTTGATGATAATAAGAAAATCTGGAAGATAAAAATACCATTAAAAATTTAAAAAATTGGATGGTATCTTCGTCGCGGAGTTATTCTTACCAAAGATAATCTTGTCAAGCGGAACTGGCATGGAAATTCTAGGTGTGTTTTTTGTCACCAAGATGAAACTATTAAACACCTTTTTTCCAGTGCCATTTTGCGAGATCTATTTGGTCAGTCATCCAAGTAGCATCTACCATGTATCCCTCGACTAGTGTAGCCAATGTCTTTGGCAACTGGCTTCACGGTATCGATTCAAGGTTTAAGTTGCTTCTTAGGGTGGGGGCGCTAGCAGTTATCTGGGCACTCTGGCTAGGTAGAAATGACAAGATTTTTAACGATAAAAATTGTTCTTTGTTGCAGGTCATCTACAGATGTACAGGTATTCTCCGTTTGTGGTTACGTCTTCAGCGGATGGAGAACCGAGACCTATTTACGGAGGTCTGTACACGGTTGGAGGCTACGGCGAGGGATACTTTTTCCCTACATGGGTGGCAGCATAGTCTACGGACTACAACACCACCCACACCTTAGGCGTTATATGATTCATCGCTCCGATATGTATTCCGTCTAGTTTTATATACTTTGAATTCAGACACTTTGAACGGCTGTGTGCATCCTGGTTATGCAGAGGCTGGATGTAATTGCTTTCCCAAAAGTAATAAAGCATCCTTTATCGAAAAAAGTTACTGAAATTTCATGTACTCCGTATAAGAAGTATGCAATAGATACAACATATGATGCATGATTGATATGGTAACTGATGGGGCTTAAGGCCACGCGGGTTGCTCGATCTCACGAATTTGACCAAAAACAAAAGGAGGAGGGATGAACACAAAGAACACGGCGAAGAACACGATGAACACATGCAACACAACCCGATATAATTCCGGTTTACTCTCAACGGCCCGAACCACCGTCCCGATAGAATCACTCAAGGGAAAGACACGAGGTATAATCCCCGAGCAAGAGATCGGTATGCAATCGATAGAATCACCCGTATGAGAGACCGAAGTAGAATCACACAAGTGAGAGATCGATCACATAAAGAGTGCCTTGATACAACTCTAAGATTGATGTCTAAGAGAGGAGGGGGTTTCCCTAATCCACTAGGGATGGTGGAGCCATAAGCCAAGTTCTCACTCAAGTTATGTCTAACCTAATGAAGGTGGAGGTGGGAGCCTATATATAGGGAGCCACTAAGGAGGGGTAGTTCAGGCATACAAATAGCATAGTGGGAGGTTACATGGGCTAAGCCCAACTGTTGGACGCGCATGGGGAGGGCGGATTATACGGCCTTGGTGGGGGCGGATAATCCGGCCCGGAAGTGATGCTTCATGTGGCTTCTTCTTCTTTGCGACCTCGGACGCTTCTTCTTCCTTCTTCTCTTTCATGCCTCCGTGACCTCGGCCTTAAGTGTGGTTCTTGTCGTTGACGCACATGATGCGGTGGAGACATAAGATCGGGCTGCATCAGTAACATAGTAGTAAACAATTTCCCTTGCCTAATTGACATGCATCTCATTCTCAGTCTTCGCACCATAAGAACACAAGATCTCATTTTGCTCTACTCTTTCTCTCAACGTGCCCTTTGGCTCCACCCCTTTCCACCATATCAAATATTAAGGATTATGTATGTGATGATACAAACAAAAAAAGTTAATACAAAATATATGTTGCAACGACATCAAGATAAACTTACAAAAGACAGCTGTTGTGAATCTCAGCTAGCAATGCGACACGATTTTGATTAGCTATGTGTATGAAATCCATTATCCAGCTCAAATATAAAGGAATTAATTTTCACGTGAAAGAAAAGGCTATAGTTCATCAACTCTACAGATAGAAATTAACAAGGAGGATTGTGCCCGAACTTCTCAAATGAAACTTAGGATTGTGCTCTCAATATAAACCTTATTATATCCTTGTGTTTGTGATCCTATCAACGCCAAACTCATATACTTTATGCAGTCCAATTTTCCGCAAGTTTATCTTTGTAGAAAAGCAGGCTAGGGTGTTTGTAGCCAACTCGTGGTAAGCAATTTGCTTTTTTTTCTCAAACTTTAAGTAAGGTAATATTGATCCCTATTCGCCACTCTAGTAGATATCATGATCTTCTCCATACAATTAATAGTTATTTTACATTGGCTTTATTTTTCGTTGTTATAAACATAGTTGTATATTGGTGCATACACTTGTTAATTTTCTTACAAAGACATGGCCTTCCGTATAGCAAAATGCACAAGTGTATTTTTTGATATCACAAAAGGTTCGTAGCAATCCAGAAAATGTGATGTCTTGATTCTGCGGTGTACATATGATCTCACAATGTCATACAAAAAGATATGCAACGTCATGGATGGCTTGCTGCATATGATTTTTTCTGAAATTTTGTGATATCAAGAAAAGTTGCATATGATTTGTTTTTTCTGACCTTCATTTGTTGCATATGATTTTTAATTTTTGTTTGGTTTGCTGCATATGCATCTTTTCAATGTTGCAAAATTGTAAAGGTCTAAGTTTGCAAGTCCGTGGATGGCTGGCGCGCGGCACAAGGATGAGGCTGCCTTTGCGACTTTAGGCTATGTGCAGGTGAGTCTTGCACCCGCACGATAACGGTCAGAGAGTGTGGTCGAGTGGATCGTAGGGCTATGGAATGTGGCCGTTTTTACATGCTAGGATGGCTGACCGCTTATTTTTATTGATCTCATATAACAGATAAATTTCTCCTTATTTGCACTCCAGGGCGCCCTCCTAGTATGGTCCGTACAAATCCCATTACGTGAAGTGGAGTTTTGGTTCGTAGGGCCTTGGAAAATATTTAGTCGTCCGTGTGCCAAGTTTGAAGATCAAAACCTTCAATTATGTTGCAATGGTTGCTGCCTTCAAGTTTCATCATTTCCGTTGTATGGACCATTTTGCAGAAACAATAAAACCGTGGTAAAATCTAGAACACCACACATATTTTGCAAAATAAAATCTTATGCATGCAAATGTGGTTGCGCCGATAGGATGTAGTTGTAACGTAATATGCGATTTTTAGGACATGGGTACCAGTGATGGTGTGCATGTTACAGAGACCTGTCTCCGTTGAAAATCATCAGAAAATCATCTCTGGATGATGCAAATACATGAAGTTCAAATTTCATGATCCACGGCAAGTTCGAGAAAATCTTCCAGAGATGGTGTGCATGTATTTGCATGCAGAATTTGAATATACAAAATAAAGTATGTAACTTGTGCAAAACTAATAATTTTTTTAAGGAACTGTATCACAGTTGAAGAGTCCCTTATTTTGTGGAGGCCACAAATGATTTTATATTTTTTTGAGAACCTGCATGAGTAAATTTCAGGTCAATATATTTTTATTTCAAATTTCTTTAGTAAAACTCTCAAATAAGATATTTTGCCTATTTAAAACTCTGGTTCATGAGTATTGGTGACCATTCGTGTATTTTTCAGCGCGTCGTACCACCACACGAGCATGGAACCTTGGGTTGGCCGAAGAAATTTGTAGAATCCAATATACATCTATATGGATAACCTGCAAGAAATTTGTAGAATCTTTTCTGTTAAAAACAATATTATTTGGACAATTCCATATCGACCAAACTAAAGCTGAGACCCCAATGTGAATTTTAGCTTTAGTTGTTGTGTCAACACCATTCAACCAATTTCCAAACAGATTGGTAATGTTTGTTGGTGGTGGAATACCAAAAGAAGCATAAACAACACGCTAGACTAACTTAGCAAAAGAACATGATATACAAAAGGTGATTCACTGTTCCCCTAGAGTCCCACATTTTGTACTCTCATTTCAATTCCTTTTAGCTAAATTATCCGTGTAAGAAGTACCTTTTTATGTAGGAACCACATAAACACTTTTATCTAAGTGGGATTTTCAACCTCTAGAGATATTTTCGAATGAAACGGGTTTGCCCATTTATTAAATTGGCATACATTGATTTTACTATGAATGCACCTAAACAGGTCGGCATACAAAAGAATCATCCCCATCATTTAAACATACCTCCATTAGTCTTCGGCATAAATGGACCCAGGAGTCCCATTTGTTGACAGTTAAACGACGCGTAAAGCCCATGTTGGGAGTCCATGTCAGCACACTTGCCACAGAGACACTCCGTTGAGAAATGTTGTATAACGAAGGGTACTGATGAGCAAACAGGGATACACCAAGCCAAGTATCTTCCCAAAACCTAACCGAAGATCCATTCCCCACTTTGAAAAATCCCCTATCAAAGAACTCATCTTTAACATTTATAAGACCTTTCCAAAAGCGGAAGTCTATTGGTTTACTTTGAAATTGAGCTAGAGTTTTTTAAGATAGATATTTATTGTGAAGCAACTCTTGCTACACACCCTCTTTATTAAGTAACTTAAACAGTCATTTGATGAGTAACACGTGTCCTTAATGTGAGTTGCTATATGTGTTAGGTCATTGTCTGTAACCACCCCTTGTTTTTTTTTTGACAATCAATACCACATATATTCATAGCAACAAATAATACATGGTAGAGATACATGAACTGACTCTAACGATTACAAAATAAAGTCTAAAAGATAGTAACAAATCTTCGAGGTCTTCAATTTCTTTCTTCTTCCAGAACACAATCTTGTACTCTTCTGAAGGCAGCCAAAGATAGATAACGAACCATAAACCTGTAGATACCGACGAAAGTTCTCCCATAATTTTTTGAGCCGCAACGCCAAGGCTGCGTGCACGCACGTAACCATTAAAGCAGTCATACAACATCGGCAAGAGTACCAACACAAGTATGTCAGGGAATAATAACCGACTAGCTTTGTCGAGGACGTAGCAGCCGGGACAAAAACTGCGAGGATAATCCTCCTCGCGGAAACAACGACAAAAGATCCAAAATCGATCTGGCGAAGCAAGATCCGAAGGCCCATACCTAGAAAATTATGATTGTTCAACACCACCATTGACACCGGAAAGAAGATCTCGTCGCCGAACGAAAGGCCGAAGATCACTTATTGCAGACGATGCCATCTCCATTGAGGGAAACCAACAAGAAGGCGGCTACCAAAATTCTAACATAATCTAATGAAAACAGTACTTTGATTCGTAACTCCACGCATAGATCGGGTTCCCCACTCCTCCCGACGCCGGCGAAGCCGACCGGAGGAGGGGGAACCAATCTATGGAGGAGGATGAACTGGAGGCGGCCAGGGTTTAGGCAGCGGCTGGTAGGTCTGTAACCACCCCTTGCTAGTATGACTGCTAGCGTGAGGTTTCTTGAATTGAAGTTGATTTCAGGATCTAGAACGGAAAATAGAGAGAGAGAGGTAGTGAGGAAGTCCCAGATAGTGCATTAAGAGATAGGCTTAATTGTGTAGCTTCCGCGAGATCCTGCATCTCCATCATATTCAAAACCTATTTTGACAGTTGTTCAGGTGTTACTAAGGTTTCTTGAGCTGTCATGGCGTGAAGTTCTGCAGTAGGTTTCCTAGCACACCGGTGAGTAGGATCAAATTTCTCACCGCACTTAAAACACAAATTGTTAGCTCTTATGTAGTCTCGCAATTGCCTATGCTTCCAGAAGTCCCCAGTTCCCATTTTCAGAGCTGGTTTAGCACGATGAGCAACTTGTTCTTGGCAATGCTGATATGGTGGCCGCTGTGCCAATGGCTTGGATTCGAACAGTACCTCATGTTGAACCAATGCAAGCAGGTTGGCACGCTCGACAGTTTCAGGCACCTGTGCTTTGACGGTAGCACGAATTTTAGTTTTTAGCCACTGATAAACTGAGACACATAGAATTGCTCGTCATAATTTGGATTTTGAATTGCCATTGGGTAAGATAGCTCCTCGAACTGGATTTAGTACTCTTCCACTGTACCCTTCTGTTTCAGTGCTAATAATCGTTTCATATATTTCCGGTGATCATCTTCACCAAATTCTGCTTCCACCACTGCTACGAGTGCTGGCCAAGTGTTTACCTCATGTCGCAACTGATAAGCCTTCAGCTGGAGAACGGCGTTCCCGTCCATGTGCAAGGTCTCCGAGACTAGCCAGAGAGAGGGATTGACATTGAAAAGCCGAAAATAATCGAGGCACTTATCTTTCCAGATGCGAGGATTTTTACCGTTGAACCGCGGAAACGACATCTTCAGTTGATGTTGTTGACGAATCCGCACTGTGATTGTTTCTACCGCCACCAGCACCACCAATACCACCGCTGCCAATGCCGCCAGGTCTACCGCCGCCCAGAAATCCCACACCGCCATCTTGGGGAGAACCACTATCGCCGCCTCTTGTACTCCCTCCCTTTGCCGCTGAGGAAGCACCCGTGGTGTCCCCAGTCCGGGTGACGCGCGCCTTCTGTAGGAGTCCTTTGCCCATGACCTTATCAGGATCTAGGTCATCTTCCTCTCGAGAAGGGGATCGTACCCGGAGGCGCTCCAGGGCTTGAGCGGTGGCTGCGAGGCGCTCCTCCATCGTCGCATGATGGCGTGCCGCTTCCCTGTGCAACTTGACTATGTCATGCACCGTCGTGGAGATGAGATCGAGATGCGCGACCATCTGCTGATGCGTGGTGTCCACGCAAGCGAGCCGGGCATGCAACAGATCGAGGTTGCCGCGGAGCTCGTTGATGGCTCGCGTCGAGGACGAACTTGGTCTGCGGCGAAGGCTTGGCCATAGCCATGGCGAATCACTAGTAGAAAACAGGTCTTTTGTCAGGCACCTTTGGTCCCGGCCGTGTCCTGGGCCAGGACCCAAGGCCTGGCCACATCGCCCTATAAATGCTACAGCGTACGACACCTATAGGTCCTAGCTCATAAGGACCCAAATGTCCCGGCTCGTATCTCAAACCGGGACTAAATGGTTTTGCGCCACGCGGCGCCTGCTGTACCCCCTTTAATCCCGGCGCGTATCCCAAACCGGGACTTAAAGTCAAACGTTTCGTTTCCCGCGGAGGCCGATGACGCGTCGCCATTACTGGCCGCGTCGAAATCGAGGAATCCGAGCCGCCGGCACCGGCACGGCCAGCCACTGTTCATCTTCCTCTTCCAATGCTTTATAAGCTCCACCATTCTTCACCATTACCACACACACTCTCTCCATCCTCCTCTCCTCATCCACCATTGCAATATCTCTCTCCCCTTCATCGATGGAGCACCTCGTGCGCGACCCGGCTCTTCGGACTCGGGTGTACCACCTCAAGGACGAAGGAATGGCGTTCAAGGTCATGGTCGCGCTCCGTGCAAGAAGGGTGGAGAAGTGGATCCGCGACGTGAAGAGTGACTTTCTCGATGCCGCAACGACCAAGTGCGTCGGCTTGGACTGTGAGTTCACCGACCTTCGCGTGGGTATTCAGCGCGCTGCCATCCTTCAACTCTCGGTGGCGTCCGAGATATTGTTGTTCCATATTATTCATGCCGATGAAGTGCCACAAGTGCTCAAGGATTTCTTGCAGGACGAGAACATCAGATTCTGCTGCGCCGCTATCGGCAATGATGTGAAAATGCTAAGTCCCTACAGCATTCATATCACTTCTGCGTACGACCTCCAGAAGGTAGTCCCGAACCCCACCACCAAGCCCATTCCAAGTCTATATGATTTGACAAACCATACCATTGGGACAAACCTTGAGAAGAAGAAGAAGTGCAACAAGAAGAAGATGGACGTCGCCGCGCAAGAAAAAGAAGATGAGCTCATTTTTGGATAGCCAACTGTCCATTGAGTTGCGAGCAAGTGCACTATGCAGCTCTAGACGCTCGCCTGGGCTTCGAGATTGCTAGGAGGCATTGGATGCTAGTTGGCTACAATAGCCATGTTGATCGTCTCAATATTTAGAGATGATGAGTAGTGGTGGTCTTCTATATTTGTATGAACTATGAATCGATTGTTTCAATATATATGAACTATGTGTCTCTCGTATACATGAACTATATGTCTTTCATATATATGAACCATGTGTCTTTCAATATATATGAAACTATATATGTGTCTTTCAATATATATGAACTATGTGTGTTTCATATATATGAACTATATGTGTCTTTCAATATATATGAACCATGTGTCTTTCAATATATTCACTCCATGCCGCCTCCTCCACGTTCACATTATATGAATCATATATTCACTACTTCGCTGCTTTTTTGGCGAAATCCCTCTTCGGCAAAGGAGATACCGGGGCCATGGCCAGCCCCGAGATGAGTGTCATATGCAACGCGTTCTACCCCGACATGGAGAACATGATGAACCTTGGCGCCCTGCTCATTCAGTACTTCCGCCGACAGAGAGAGGTAAACTCAGAGAGCGGCAAACCCATGGTGGGTTAATTACCCAAATTGCTTACTCCCGTTGTCTCACATTTTTTCATATTCAAATCACTCACATTTTTCTAATAATAAATCATGTATTATTTGTCCAATTCCGGTTTATAGATTTCAAGATATTAATTATTTCGCCATATTATATGAATAATGCATATATTATTTGATAATAATAATAATAAATGAATAAAAACATAATTATTTCATATTCAAATCACTCACATTTTTCTAATAATAAATCATATATTATTTGTCCAATTCAGGTTTATAGATTTCAAGATATTAATTGTTTGGCCATATTATATGAATAATGCATATATTATTTGCTAATAATAATAATAAATAAATTAAAACATAATTATTTCATATTCAAATCACTCACATTTTTCTAATAATAAATCATATATTATTTGTTCAATTCTGGTTTATAGATTTCAAGATATTAATTATTTGGACATATTATATGAATAATGCATATATTAGTTGATAATAATAATAACTGAATAAAACATAATTATTTCATATTCAAATCACTCACATTTTTCTAATAATAAATCATATATTATTTGTCCAATTCCGGTTTACAGATTGTTTTTGGTTTAAAAAGGTACAGTAATGTGACACAATGGTATAATAGTTAATATGATTGATATGGTAGTATCTACAACAAGGTACAATCACATTCGCGGGAGCGCAGCAGGAAAGAACCAAGGAGTTAAGCATGCTGAGGGTGGAGTAGTGTACGAATGGGTGACCGACCGAGAAGTGATGACCAAGTCTACAAGTTGACTACAGATTAAGTGTAATTTGTACTAAAAACTCAACAAAATCGTAGATCCATCCAAAGGCAATTTAGGGCTATTTTTTGGTTTTTTGGAAAATTTTCTAGAGACGAAATTGGGTGGGTGGGGGGTCAAAATCGCGGTAACCAAGAGCTGCTGATACCATATGATGAGGTCTAAGACCTAGTTTGTGGCCCGATCTCGCGATTGACCCAAATCCAAAAGGGGAAAAGAGGGAGAGGAGGAAGAACGCGAAGAACACGAAGAACGAACACACGCACGCCAACCCGATACAATCGAATTCTTACTCTCGTGGCTCGATGGACCACGCCAATAGAATCAACCGGAAGAGACACGAGGTAGAATTCCGGATGAGAGATCGGGGTTGGAGACGAAGGCCGGTAAGAGAGAGAGAGTGGAGCACACTAGAATCTCACTCACAAGTATCCAAATCCTCAACAAGAGTAGCCTTGATTACAAAGGGGATCTAACCCTAGGGAGACAAAGCTCAAAAGTAGTTTTAAGCTCAGATTATGTCTAAAGAGTGAAAGGGGCATCTTGGGTCCTTATATAGGCCTACAAGGCGTCACATGGCGAAAAGGTACAAAGTATTCGGATAAGGCAGTTTTGGTAAAGGCAAGTCGACAAATCCGGTCAGGAGCCCGGTCAGACCGGCCCTGGGACCGGGGCATCCGGTCCAGACCGGGTCCTAGACCGGAGGTCGACCAGAGAGGGGTCCCGGAGGCGCAGTAACGTGACCGGTGGCAGTCAGCGGAGAACCCGGTTTGGACCGGGGCGCCCAGTCAGGGATCCGGTCAGACCGGGTCCTGGACCGGCAGGCTCCCTCCCTTCCTTGGCGCGCTTCGGATGATGTCGGGTCCAACTCCACGTGCATCTTCTCGTCCAGCTGCTCCTCTCCTCCTCTTGACCATGGTGTGTCCTCCTCTCCGGGGTCTTGATGCACCTCGTACCTAATAACACAAAGCGTGTCGACATGAGGTAGCAATCCATCCAATGGGGTACCGAGATCGAGTGTAGTGAGGAGCGAGTTCACCTTATCATGTAGCGCTTTAACTCGAGCCCGTGTCATTGGTCCACTTGGGGGACTGATGTCTACTCACGCTTCTTTTCTTGTAGACAGTGTTGGGCCTCCAAGAGCAGAGGTTTGTAGAACAGCAGCAAGTTTTCCCTTAAGTGGATCACCCAAGGTTTATCGAACTCAGGGAGGAAGAGGTCAAAGATATTCCTCTCAAGCAACCCTGCAATCACGATACAAGAAGTCTCTTGTGTCCCCAACACACCTAATACACTTGTCAGATGTATAGATGCACTAGTTCGGCGAAGAGATAGTGAAATACAAGTAGTATGGATGTATATGCGTGGTAATAGCAATCTGAATAAAATATGGCAGCGAGTAAACATGCAACGGAACGAGTAAATAAACGGAGATTCGATGTTTGGAAACAAGGCCTAGGGATCATACTTTCACTAGTGGACACTCTCAACATTGATCACATAATAAAACCACTCTACACTCTCTTGTTGGATGACAAACACCATTAATTGTGTAGGGCTACAAGAGCACCTCAATGCCGGAGTTAACAAGCTAAACAACATTCGATGTTCATATTTATATAACCTTAGAGTGCATGATAGATCATTGCAATTATACCAAGTACTAACATAGCATGCACACCGTCACCGACAGACTATGAAAGGAGGAATATATCACATCAACACTATCATAGTAATAGTTAACTCCATAATCTACAAGAGATTACAATCATAACCTACGCCAAGTACTACATGATGCACACACTGTCACCATTACATCATGAAGGAGGAATAGAGTACTTTAATAACATCACCGGAGTAACTAGATCACAAAGAGAGAGATGAACCACATAGCTACGGTGAGAGCCCTCAGCCTCGGGGGAGAATTACTCCCTCCTCATCATGGAGACAGCGATGGCGGTGAAGATGGCGGTGGAGATGGCGGTGGAGATGCCTTCCGGGGGCACTTCCCCGTCCCGACAGGGTGCCGGAACAGAGACTTCTGTCCCCCGAATTGGAGTTTCGCGATGGCGGCGGCTCTGGAAGGTTTTCTAGTGTTTCGTCAATCCGTGTCGAAGATTTAGGTCAGGACAGCTTTAATAGGCGAAGAGGCGGAGTCGGAGGGGCCTCGGGGGTCCCACACACTAGGGGGGCGTGCCCCCTCTGGGCCGCGCCGCCACCACGTGTGGGGCCCCCAGGGCTCCCCTCTGGTGCCTCTCTAGCTCTCTGGAAGCTTCCGGGAAAAATAAGGTTCTGGGCGTTGATTTCGTCCGATTCCGAGAATATTTCCTTTGTAGGATTTCTGAAACCAAAAATAGCAGAAAACAGCAACTGGCCCTTCGGCATCTCGTCAATAGGTTAGTTCCGGAAAACGCATCAAAACGATATAAAGTGTGAACAAAACATGTAGGTATTGTCATAAAACTAGCATGGAACATAAGAAATTATAGATACGTTTGAGACGTATCAGGGACTTGTTGGTCTTGGTGAGGAGGTGTCCAAAGGCCACCCCGCATCATCTCCCCCCTTGGGAGAGAGTCGTCCTCGACTCTTGTTCCTCCTCATCTCCATGATAGGGTGAGAGGTCCGAGATGTTGAATGTGTTGCTCACCAAGTACTTGGAGGTTGGTATGTCGATGACGTAGTCGTTGTTGTTGATGCGCTTGAGGACCTTGAAAGGCCCATCTCCTCTTGGCTTTAGCTTGGAGTTGCGTTCATGAGGGAACCTTTCTTTCCGAAGGTGAATCCAAACGAGGTCTCCTTCTTGAAACACTCGTTCCTTCTTCTTGGCGTTGAGGCGGTTAGCTTGGCGAAGTACATTCTCTTGTATGGTTTCTCTTGTGTCTTCATGTAGTTTCTTCATGGCGGTGGTGCGCTTGTCGAAGTCCATGTTCGTCCTTTCATGAAGAGGTAGTGGAAGGAGGTCGAGTGTCGTGTGCGGTTCGAAGCCATATACGATCATGAACGGACTCCGTGATGTCGTGGAGTGCTTGGCTCGATTGTAGGCGAACTCCGCGTGTGGTAGGCACTCTTCCCATGACTTCAATTTTTTCTTCACTAGTGTTCGTAGGAGAGTATAGAGGCTTCGATTGACCACTTCCGTTTGTCCGTCGGTTTGAGGGTGCGAGGATGATGAGAATAAGAGCTTCACTCCAAACTTTGCCATGAGCGACTTCCATAGATAACTCATAAACTTGACGTCTCGATCCGACACAATGCTTGCCGGTATTCCATGTAGGCGAACCACTTCCCTGAAAAACAATGAAGCAATGTGTGAAGCATCATCAGTCTTATGGCATGGTATGAAATGAGCCATTTTAGAGAACCTATCCACTACCACAAAGATCGAATCATGCCCATGTTTCGTTCGTGATAAGCCTAGTACAAAGTCCATGCTTATATCTGACCAAGGAGCATAAGGAATAGGCAACGGTGTATAAAGGCCATAAGGGTTGGAAGTGGACTTAGCTTGTAAGCATGTTGTACACCGTCGGCAAAGGTGTTCCACGTCGCGGTACATTCTTGGCCAATAGTAGTGGGTTGAGAGCATTGCATATGTCTTCTCTCTTCCGAAGTGTCCCATAAGACCACCACCATGCGATTCTTGTAAGAGCAAAAGGCGAAGCGACGACATAGGGATACAAAGTTTGGTGCCCTTGAACAAGAATCCTTGGTGCAAATAGAAATCATCGATGCCCTTTTCACTAGAACATTTTGCAAAAATGGGGCCAAAGAAAGTATCGGAGGCATATAGTTCTTTGATTTCATCAAGACCCAACACATGGAAATCCAAACGAGTGAGTAAAAGGGTGAGCTTGCAGGAAAGAGCATCCGCTACTACATTGTCCTTGCCCTTCTTGTATTTGATTACATATGGGAAGGACTCAATGAACTCAACCCATTTTGCGTGTCTTTTGTTCAAATTGTGTTGGCTTTTCAAGTACTTGAAAGACTCATGGTCGGAATGAATGATAAACTCTTTCGGCCAAAGATAGTGTTGCCAAATTTCGAGAACACGAACCAAAGCATAAAGTATTGTCATATATAGGATAGTTGAGGCGTGCGCCATCCAACTTCTCACTATAGTATGCCACGGGTTTTCCATCTTGCATAAGAATGCCACCAATACCAAGTCCACTCGCATCACACTCAATCTCAAAAGTTTTTGCAAGTTTGGAAGGACGAGAAGGGGAGCTTCGGTAAGGCGTTTCTTCAACTCATCAAAAGCATTTTGTTGGGCCTTGCCCCACACAAATGGAACATTCTTTTTGGTAAGCTCATTTAAAGGGCAAGCACTGGTGCTAAAATCTTTCACAAAGCGGCGGTAGAAACCGGCGAGTCCATGGAAACTTCGAACTTGACCAACGGTGGTAGGCGTGGGCCAATTATGTATGGCGTCAACCTTTGAAGAGTCCACTTCAATGCCATTGGTGGAAATCACAAATCCAAGGAAAACCAATTTGTTTTGGGCAAATGTGCATTTAGGGAGGTTTGCATAAAGCTTCTCATGACGCAAGATGCATAAGACTTCTCTCACATGTTGCACATGGTCCTCGAGATTTTTGCTATAAATGAGAATATCATCGAAATAGACAACCACACTCTTGCCAATGAGAGGTCGCAAGATGTGATTCATGAGGCGCATGAAAGTTGATGGAGAAATTGAAAGACCAAATGGCATGACAAGCCATTCATAGAGACCAAGTTTGGTCTTGAAGGCCGTCTTCCATTCATCACCAATTGCCATGCGGATTTGGTGGTAGCCACTACGCAAATCGACTTTAGAGAAAATCGTGGCACCACTCAACTCATCAAGCATGTCATCTAAACGCGGTATGGGATGGCGGTAACGAACGGTAATGGCATTGATGGGTCGACAATCCATACACATTCGTTGCGTCTCATCCGGTTTAGGAACAAGAATCACCGGAACGGCACAAGGGCTAAGGCTTTCTCGAACATACCCTTTAGCGAGGAGATCTTGTATCTGGCGTTGAATCTCCTTTGTGTCTTCGGGGTTGGTGCGGTAGGCGACACGGTTTGGAAGGGGAGCGCCGGGTATGAGGTCGATGCGGTGCTCGATGCCCCGAAGCGGTGGAAGCCCATGAGGTAGCTCGTCGGGGAAGATGTCTTGAAACTCCTTCAAAAGAGACAACAAAGATGAAGGAATGTTGGTTAAGTCGTTAGTCTCCGAAGACGGTCCCTTGCAAATGAGCACATAGTGCAAGGTGGTGGATGGGTTTGCTTGCACTTCTCTCCACTCGCTTTTGGTGGCTAGGAGGACGCTCTTTCGCTCACTCGTATATGGCTTGTGGCGCTCACTCTCCTTTTGGTGGGTCGCTCCCTCTCCTCTCAACTCACTATGGTGGGTGTGTTGTTGTGCCCTCGCTAAAGCCTTCGCATTGTCCGCGATGATTTGGCTAGGAGTCATTGGGCGAAGCTCAAACTTCTTATCCTTGACCGTGAAGGTGTATGCATTGGAGTATCCGTCATGTATAGCCTTCTTGTCAAATTGCCATGGGCGGCCAAGCAACATGTGGCACACCGTCATGGGCACCACGTCACACTCAATAGTATCTTCATAGGGGCTAATCTTGAAGTTGACGGTGACGGTATGTTGTATCTTGACGTTGCCCTTGTCACTTAACCATTGGACATGGTAAGGATGAGGATGCTTGCGAAGCGTTAGGTTGAGCTTCTCACACAACTCGGTGCTTGCTAAGTTGTGGCAACTTCCTCCGTCGATGATGACCTTGATTGACTTGCCACCAATACCGGCACGGGTTTGGAAGATGTTGCATCTTTGGTCTTCCATAGCTTGAGGTTGAGTTGTGAGCACCCTTGTGACCACGAGTGAAGGGCTTGGGTCTGATACGTCCCAAACGTATCTATAATTTCTTGTGTTCCATGCTTGTTTTATGACAATACCTACATGTTTTATACACACTTTATGTCATATTTATGCATTTTCCGGAACTAACCTATTAACGAGATGCCGAAGGGCCAGTTGCTGTTTTCTGCTGTTTTTGGTTTCAGAAATCCTAGTAAGGAAATATTCTTGGAACTGGACGAAATCAACGCCCGGCATCTTATAATTGCACGAAGCTTCCAGAACACTGGAGAGGCACCAGAGGGGAGCCCTGGGGGGGCCACACATGTGGCCGGCGCGGCCCAGGGGGGCGCGCCCCCCTATTGTGTGGCGGCTCCGTAACCCCTCCGACTCCGCCTCTTTGCCTATAAGAAGCCCCCTGACCTAAATCTTCGAGACGGAAAAGCCACGGTACGAGAAACCTTCCAGAGCCGCCGCCATCGCGAAGCCAAGATCTGGGGGACATGAGTCTCTGTTCCGGCACGCCACCGGGACGGGGAAGTGCCCCCGAAAGGCTTCTCCATCGACACCACCGCCATCTTCATCACCGCTGCTGTCTCCCATGAGGAGGGAGTAGTTCTCCATCGAGGCTAAGGGCTGTACCGGTAGCTATGTGGTTAATCTCTCTCCTATGTACTTCAATACAATGATCTCATGAGCTGCCTTACATGATTGAGATTCATATGAGCTTTGTATCACTATTCATCTATGTGTTACTCTGGTGATGTTATTAAAGTACTCGATTCCTCCTTCATGATGTAATGGTGACAGTGTGTGCATCATGTAGTTCTTGGCATAGGTTATGATTGTAATCTCTTGTAGATTATGAAGTTAATTATTGCTATGATAGTATTGATGCGATCTATTCCTCCTTCATAGTGTGATGGTGACAGTGTGCATGCTATGTTAGTACTTGGTATAATTGCAATGATCTATCATGCACTCTAAGGTTATTTAAATATGAACATCGAATGTTGTGGAGCTTGTTAACTCCGGCATTGAGGTGCTCTTATAGCCCTACACAATTAATGGTGTTCATCATCCAACAAGAGAGTGTAGAGTGGTTTTATTATGTGATCAATGTTGAGAGTGTCCCCTAGTGAAAGTATGATCCCTAGGCCTTGTTTCCAAACATCGAATCTCCGTTTATTTACTGTTCTTTTGCATGTTTACTTGATTCCATATTTTATTCAGATTGCTATTACCACTCATATACATCCATACTACTTGTATTTCACTATCTCTTCGCCGAACTAGTGCACCTATACATCTGACAAGTGTATTAGGTGTGTTGGGGACACAAGAGACTTCTTGTATCGTGATTGCAGGGTTGCTTGAGAGGGATATCTTTGACCTCTTCCTCCCTGAGTTCGATAAACCTTGGGTGATCCACTTAAGGGAAACTTGCTACTGTTCTACAAACCTCTACTCTTGGAGGCCCAACAATGTCTACAAGAATAGAAGCACCCGTAGACATCAGGGTCATGCATGCATAAGAGAGGGTCTTCTCCACTTTCTTCATCATAATCTTCTTCATTGGCGACGACGGCTTGTACAAGCGCTTCATATTCGCCTTCACTTAGCGTCTCTATGTCGCCATTCTCCATAGTGATCATGACCTTGGTGTTATTGCACTCAAAGGATTTGTGGCCTTGTGCGCCACACTTGAAACAAGTGACATTAGAGGTTCCCGTAGAGGCCTTTGAGGAGGCGGTGGAGGACACCGTTTGCTTCATGCGATTTTGGATAGTCGGTTGCTTGGATGGTGTAGAGGACACGGCGGGCTTGACACTTGTTGTAGGAGTTGTTGTAGCGAGCTTGGAGGTGAAGTATGACTTGGACTTGTAGTACTTGATGTCCTCATTCACTTGGCGCTCGGCTTTGGAGGCTTGGTGAACCAACTCAACCATGTTGGAATATTGTTGGAACTCCACAATTCTCTTGATGGGGTAGTTGAGTCCATTGAAGAATCTAGCGATAGTTTGGTTCTCGGACTCTTGGATGTTGGCTCACATCATAGTTAACTCCATCTCCTTGTAGAACTCATCAACGGTCTTGGTGCCTTGCTTAAATTTTTGGAGTTTGTTGAAGAGGTCGGTCATGTAGTGTGTTGGTACAAAGCGAGCTTGCATCTCTTCCTTCATCTCTTCCCAAGTGTCAATTGGGGGTTCACCCTTTTCTTCCCTTAGAGTGAGTACTTGCTCCCACCAAGTGTTGGCGTAATCTTCAAACTCAAGCGATGCCATGGCCACTTTCTTGGCACCGGAGTAGTTGTGGATGCGGAAGATCTTGTCAACCTTGAGTTCCCACGAGAGGTAGGCCTCGGCATCGTCTTCACCCTTGAACTTGGGCATGTTGAACTTGAGCTTGCCGAACATGTTCTCTTCATCTTCCAAATTTCTTCGGCGAGGACGGATGCCTTCATCTCTTGCGGCTTGAGGTGGTAGAGGAGGTCTTCCACGGCCAACCATAGCATTGGGTTGGTGTTGAAGTTGAACACTAGCTTCACTTGGTTCACGGTGATGATGTTGTTTAGGATCTTGACGAGGTTGTTGACGACGTCCAAGGATGGCCCTCTCATCTTGATCAAGTTGCGGTTCTCCTCGTCCCCGTTGGTCATGGCGAGGGTGATTTCGGAGATCACGCCTCGGTGGATCTTGATGACCTTGGTCTTGAGCATCAACATGTGGTTCACGATGAGGTGCCGGTTCCATGTTGTGGATGACGTTGTCGTGGGGTTGGTTGTCACGCCCATGGTGGGCATGGCGATCCACTTGAGGACGATCTTGGTGTAGAACTTGTTCTTGTGGAGGACGTTCATGGGGACGAGCATGGCGATGAAATTATCCTCGCCTTGAGTTGGAGCGAGAGTCTTCATGACGAGCATGTGGGCGACGAGGTCGATGATGATCTCCATGCCTTGAGTCGGAGCTTGAGTCTTCATGACGAGCATGTGGGCGACGAGGTCGATGATGATCTCCATGCCTTGAGTCGGAGCTTGAGGATGTATGGCGATCATGAGAATAGTACTCTTGCGCCGAGCTTGATGATGAAGAGGAAGTAGAGCGATGTCGATGTCGGCGACCCAAGTTGTTGATGGCGCGCTCGAGACTATCCATGTGTGATACGTCTCTGACGTATCGATAATTTCTTATGTTCCATGCCACATTATTGATGATATCTACATGTTTTATACACATTATATGTCATATTTATGCATTTTCCGGAACTAACCTATTGACGAGATGCCGAAGGGCCAATTGCTGTTTTCTGCTGTTTTTGGTTTCAGAAATCCTAGTAAGGAAATATTCTTGGAATCGGACGAAATCAACGCCCAGCATCTTAGGATCATGCGAAGCTTCCAGAACACCTGAGAGAGGCCAGAGGGGGGCCACTGGGCCACCAGACGCCAGGGTGGCGCGACCCAGGCCTTGGCCGCGCCCCCTAGTGTGTCACCGCCTCGTCGACCCTCCGACTCCGCCTCTTCGCCTATATAAAGGTCCCCGACCTAAAACACGATACGGAAAAGCCACGGTACGAGAAACCTTCCGGAGCCGCCGCCATCGCGAAGCCAAGATCCGGGGGACAGGAGTCTCCGTTCCGGCACGCCGCCGGGACGGGGAAGTGCCCCCGGAAGGCTCCTCCATCGACACCACCGCCATCTTCATCAACGCTGTTGTCTCCCATGAGGAGGGAGTAGTTCTCCATCGAGGCTCGGGGCTGTACCGGTAGCTATGTGGTTAATCTCTCTCCTATGTGCTTCAATACAATAATCTCATGAGCTGCCTTACATGATTGAGATTCATATGATGATGCTTGTAATCTAGATGTCATTATGCTAGTCAAGTGGGTTTTACTTATGTGATCTTCGGAGACTCCTTGTCCCACGTGTGTAAAGGTGACAGTGTGTGCACCGTGTGGGTCTCTTAGGCTATATTTCACGAGAATACTTATTCGCTGTTATGAATGGCATAGTGAAGTGCTTATTTATATCTCTTTATGATTGCAATGTGTTTTGTATCACAATATATATGCGTGCTACTCTAGTGATGTTATTAAAGTAGTTTATTCCTCCCGCACGGTGTAATGGTGACAAGTGTGTGCATCGTGTAGTACTTGGCGTAGGCTATGATTGTGATCTCTTGTAGATTATGAAGTTAACTATTGCTATGATAGTATTGATGTGATCTATTCCTCCTTTCGTAGTGTGAAGGTGACGAGTGTGCATGCTATGTTAGTACTTGGTTTGGTTATGTTGATCCGTTATGCACTCTAAGGTTACTTAAACATGAATATCGAATATTGTGGAGCTTGTTAACTCCGGCATTGAGGGTTCGTGTAATCCTACACGAGTTAGTGGTGTTCATCATCCAACAAGAGGGTGTAGAGTCTAGCATCTATCTATTTATTCTGTTATGTGATCAATGTTGAGAGTGTCCACTAGTGAAAGTATGATCCCTAGGCCTTGTTCCTAAATATCGCTATCGCTGCTTGTTTATTGTTTTACTTGCATCTTTACTTCCTGCAATATTACTACCATCAATCGCACGCCGACAAGCACTTTTACAGCGCCGTTACTACTGCTCATATTCATTCATACCACTTGTATTTCACTATCTCTTCGCCGAACTAGTGCACCTATTAGGTGTGTTGGGGACACAAGAGACTTCTTGTATCGTGATTGCAGGGGTTGCTTGAGAGGGATATCTTTGACCTCTTCCTCCACCGAGTTCGATAAACCTTGGGTGATCCACTTAAGGGAAACTTGCTGCTGTTCTACAAACCTCTGCTCTTGGAGGCCCAACACTGTCTACAAGAATATAAGCACCCGTAGACATCAAGCACTTTTCTGGCGCCGTTGCCGGGGAGGAAAGGTAAAAGGCTCTCATACTCCGGTCTCATGTAAAGTACTTTTCTGGCGCCGTCGTGTGTGTGCTCGAAGCTATTTCCTTTAGATCCTGCAATTGCATCTTTTTGTTTCTTGGTTACACTAGTTAGGCATAATGGACAACAATGAGCTTCTTATTCTATTTCCTGATTTAAGACATGGATGGTTTGATGCGAAAATTAAAAAACCTATGGAACATATTAGTATGAACGCTTTGAACACCATTGTTGCTAATGATATGTAAAATTCTAAGCTTGGGGAAGCTGGCTTTGATGAGCATGATATTTTTAGTCCCCCAAGCATTGAGGAGAAAATTTACTTTGATGATACTTTGCCTCCTATTTATGATGATTATAATGATATTGGTCTTTTAGTACGGCCTGTTATGGAGGATAAATTTGATTATGATTACAATATGCCTCCTATATTTGATGATGAGAATAATAATGATAGCTACTTTGTTGAATTTGCTCCCACTACAACTAATAAAATTGATTATGCCTATGTGGAGAGTAATAATTTTATGCATGAGACTCATGATAAGAATGCTTTATGTGATAGTTATATTGTTGAGTTTGCTCATGTTGCTACTGAAAGTTATTATGAGAGAGTAAAATATGGTTGTAGAAATTTTCATGTTACTAAAACACCTCTCTATGTGCTGAAATTTTTGAAGCTACACTTGTTCTATCTTCCTATGCTTGTTACTTTTTTCTTCATGAACTTGTTTATTTACAAAACTCCTATGCATAGGAAGCATGTTAGACTTAAATTTGTTTTGAATTTGCCTCTTGATGCTCTCTTTTGCTTCAACTACTATTTCTTGCGAGTGCATCATTAAAACTCGCTGAGCCCATCTTAATGGCTATAAAGAAAGAACTTCTTGAGAGATAACCCATGTGTTTATTTTGTTACAGTACTTTTATTTTGTATTTGTGTCTTGGAAGTTGTTACTACTGTAGCAACCTCTCCTTATCTTATTTTATTGCAATTGTTGTGCCAAGTAAAGTCTTTGATAGAAAGGTTGATACTAGATTTGGATTACTGCGCAGAAACAGATTTCTTTGCTGTCACGAATCTGGGCCTAATTCTCTGTAGGTAACTCAGAAAATTATGCCAATTTACGTGAGTGATCCTCAGATATGTACGCAACTTTCATTAAATTTGGGCATTTTCATCTGAGCAAGTCTGGTGCCATTTTAAAATTCGTCTTTACGGACTGTTCTGTTTTGACAGATTCTGCCTTTTATTTCGCATTGCCTCTTTTGCTGTGTTGGATGGATTTCCTTGTTCCATTAACGTCCAGTAGCTTTGTGCAATGTCCATAAGTGTTAAGAATGATTGTGTCACCTCTGAACATGTGAATTTTTTATTATGCACTAACCCTCTAATGAGTTTGTTTCGAGTTTGGTGTGGAGGAAGTTTTCAAGGGTCAAGAGAGGAGGATGATATACTACGATCAAGGAGAATGAAAGCTCTAAGCTTGGGGATGCCCCGGTGGTTCATCCCTGCATATTTCAAGAAGACTCAAGCATCTAAGCTTGGGGATGCCCAAGGCATCCCCTTCTTCATCGACAAATTATCAGGTTCCTTCTCTTGAAACTATATTTTTATTCGGTCACATATTATGTACTTTACTTGGAGCGTCTGTGTGCTTTTGTTTTCATTTTTGTTTGGTTTGAATAAATTCATGCTTGTGTGGGAGAGAGACACGCTCCGCTGGTTTATATGAACACATGTGTTCTTAGCTTTTAATGTTCATGGCGAAGGTTGAAACTGCTTCGTTAATTGTTATATGGTTGGAAACGGGAAATGCTACATGTAGTAATTGATAAAATGTCTTGGATAACTTGATACTTGGCAATTGTTGTGCTCATGTTTAAGCTCTTGCATCATATACTTTGCACCCATTAATGAAGAAATACATAGAGCTTGCTAAAATTTGGTTTGCATAATTGGTCTCTCTAAGGTCTAGATAATTTCTAGTAAAGAGTTTGAACAACAAGGAGGACGGTGTAGAGTCTTATAATGTTTACAATATGTCTTTTATGTGAGTTTTGCTGCACCGGTTCATCCTTGTGTTTGTTTCAAATAACCTTGCTAGCCTAAGCCTTGTATCGAGAGGGAATACTTCTCATGCATCCATAATTCTTGAGCCAACCACTATGCCATTTGTGTCCACCATACCTACCTATTACATGGTATTTCTCCGCCATTCCAAAGTAAATTTCTTGAGTGCTACCTTTAAATAATTCAAAATTTATCACCTCTTATTTGTGTCAATGTTTTATAGCTCATGAGGAAGTATGTGGTGTTTATCTTTCATTCTTGTTGGGCAACTTTCACCAATGGACTAGTGGCTTCATACGCTTATCCAATAATTTTGCAAAAAGAGCTGGCGCGGGGTTCCCGACCCCCAATTAATCAACCTTCATTAATAATTCTCTTCACATGTTTTGCTCGATTCATTAGTAAGCAACTTAATTTTGCAAATAGACACTCCTTCATGGTATGTGAATGTTGGAAGGCACCCGAGGATTCGGTTAGCCATGGCTTGTGTAAGCAAAAGGTTGGGAGGAGTGTCATCCATAAATAAAACTAAAATACATGTGTAAACAAAAGAGAAGAGGGATGATCTACCTTGCTGGTAGAGATAACGTCCTTCATGGGAGCCGCTCTTTGAAGGTTTGTCCGGCAAGGGGTTAGAGTGCCCACTACCATTCGTTGACAACAACAAACACCTCTCAAAATTTTACTTTTATGCTCTCTTTATGTTTTCAAAACCAAAGCTCTAGCACAAATATAGTAATCAATGCTTCCCTCTGCGAAGGGTCATTCTTTTACCTTTTATGTTGAGTCAGTTCACCTATCTCTCTCCACCTCAAGAAGCAAACACTTGTGTGAACTGTGCATTGATTCCTACATACTTGCATAATGCACTTGTTATTGATGATATCTACATGTTTTATACACATTATATGTCATATTTATGCGTTTTCCGGAACTAACCTATTGACGAGATGCCGAAGGGCAGTTCTGTTGTTTTCTGCTGTTTTTGGTTTCAGAAATCCTAGTAAGGAAATATTCTCGGAATCGGACGAAATCAACGCCCAGCATCTTAGGATCACGCGAAGCTTCTAGAACACCCGAGAGAGGCCAGAGGGGGGCCACTGGGCCACCAGACGCCAGGGTGGTGCGGCCCAGGCCTTGGCCGCGCCCCCTAGTGTGTCACCGCCTCGTCGACCCTCCGACTCCGCCTCTTCGCCTATATAAAGGTCCCTGAACTAAAACACGATACGGAAAAGCCACGGTACGAGAAACCTTCCAGAGCCGCCGCCATCGTGAAGCCAAGATCTGGGGGACAGGAGTCTCTGTTCCGGCACGCCGCCGGGACGGGGAAGTGCCCCCGGAAGGCTCATCCATCGACACCACCGCCATCTTCATCAACGCTGCTGTCTCCCATGAGGAGGGAGTAGTTCTCCATCGAGGCTCGGGGCTGTACCGGTAGCTATGTGGTTAATCTCTCTCCTATGTGCTTCAATACAATAATCTCATGAGCTGCCTTACATGATTGAGATTCATATGATGATGCTTGTAATCTAGATGTCATTATGCTAGTCAAGTGGGTTTTACTTATGTGATCTCCGGAGACTCCTTGTCCCACGTGTGTAAAGGTGACAGTGTGTGCACCGTGTGGGTCTCTTAGGCTATATTTCACAGAATACTTATTCGCTGTTATGAATGGCATAGTGAAGTGCTTATTTATATCTCTTTATGATTGCAATGTGTTTTGTATCACAATATATCTGCGTGCTACTCTAGTGATGTTATTAAAGTAGTTTATTACTCCTGCACGGTGTAATGGTGACAGTGTGTGCATCGTGTAGTACTTGGCGTAGGCTATGATTGTGATCTCTTGTAGATTATGAAGTTAACTATTTCTATGATAGTATTGATGTGATCTATTCCTCCTTTCGTAGTGTGAAGGTGACAGTGTGCATGCTATGTTAGTACTTGGTTTGGTTATGTTGATCTGTTATGCACTCTAAGGTTACTTAAACATGAATATCGAATATTGTGGAGCTTGTTAACTCCGGCATTGAGGGTTCGTGTAATCCTACACGGTTAGTGGTGTTCATCTTCCAACAAGAGGGTGTAGAGTCTAGCATCTATCTATTTATTCTGTTATGTGATCAATGTTGAGAGTGTCCACTAGTGAAAGTATGATCCCTAGGCCTTGTTCCTAAATATCGCTATCGCTGCTTGTTTCTTGTTTTCTTGCATCTTTACTTCCTGCAATATTACTACCATCAACTGCACGCCTGACAAGCACTTTTACGGCGCCGTTACTACTGCTCATATTCATTCATACCACTTGTATTTCACTATCTCTTCGCCGAACTAGTGCACCTATTAGGTGTGTTGGGGACACAAGAGACTTCTTGTATCGTGATTGCAGGGTTGCTTGAGAGGGATATCTTTGACCTCTTCCTCCCTGAGTTCGATAAACCTTGGGTGATCCACTTAAGGGAAACTTGCTGCTGTTCTACAAACCTCTGCTCTTGGAGGCCCAACACTGTCTACAAGAATAGAAGCACCCGTAGACATCAATGTGCCGCTCCATGTTTGCATCATTTGCCGCCACTTGGCCATGCAAGTTGTCCGTAGCTTCACGAAGTAGAGATATATCTTGGTTCACCACGGAGAAGTTGTGGGCCACTTCTTCATATTGCTCGTCGATGCGTGTCTCAAACAAGGTGAGTTGCTCCTTGAACTCTTGGCGTTGTGCCCATAGATTGTGTTGGGTAGCCAACCTCTCGGTGTTGCGTAGGACTTCATCCTCCTTAGCTTTGTCTCCGTGCCTATCCATGATAGCAAGACAAGAACTATGTTGTGTATGTTAGTGGAAGAAAACTACCTCGCACTTTTACCTTGGTATGATAGTGTTGAGGCGATCCAACCAACCGAGAGCAAAGACAATTGTATCGGGTACACACGCAAAGCCAGACGCAAAAGCTAGCAAATATGGTGTTAGGTGAGTATGGTGGAAAGCCAAAAGATGAAATCCAAAATTAAGTATGTTGTTAAAAGTGGGTAAGGTCCAAAAATCAAGTATCAAAGTGGAGATCACTATAAACACGGAAAAGTTGTGGAACGCACACACGGGATAAGCGGGGTTAGTGCGACCAAGGAATGAGCGGAAAAACAAAAACCTATATGCAAGGTGGTGCTCGGTGTCACACTAACACAAGAAGAGATCAAAGCTTGGTTGCAACTTGAGAGACAACAAGATTCACACGCGGCCTCTCTTCTCTTCTCTCTCTTTTGCTTAAAAGCTTTTTACTCTTTTGTATATGGTGGCACTTGCACTCTTTTGTATGTATGGTGGCACTTGCACTCTTTTGTATGTATGGTGCTACTTGCACTCTTTTTGTGTTTTTCTTGCTTTTTCTCGCACTATGTTAGCGTTAGCCTTGCTTTTACTATTTTGCCACACGAGTTCTTTCTTATAAGCTTGACTCCACACTACACACACACCTCACAATCGGGGCCACGTGCAATGTCTCGCAACACTTGATAAGCAATGCTCGATAGGATAGATCGCAAAAGGAAGAGGGGTTACAAGGGAAATGCAAGTTATACCTAAGATGTGTAGGCGGTGATGAACACGCAACTTGCGATGATGGTGGTGGTGGTGGTGGTCGGCGGTGGTGTTAGTAGTGGTACCCGGTCCAGTGGCCGGTCTGGCCGGGCCTGGGGCCGGCGGCTCCGGTTTGGCGGCCGGTCGGCCGGTTGCTGGGCCGGCTGGTCCGGTCTGGGGGCCGGTCAACCGGTTGCTCAACCGGCTGCTCGTGTTTCTCTCTCCTGTTCTTCCCCAAACCAAAGCCAAAAGATCAAATCGAAGGGAAACGGAGGAATTGGAGGCTAAAAGGTGGGGGAAATAGTAGATCAACACTAACAACACCAAATCCACGGATAAAAACCACTAAAAACTCAACAAAATCGTAGATCCATCCAAAGGCAATTTAGGGCTATTTTTTGGTTTTTTGGAAAATTTTCTAGAGACGAAATTGGGTGGGTGGGGGGTCAAAATCGCGGTAACCAAGAGCTGCTGATACCATATGATGAGGTCTAAGACCTAGTTTGTGGCCCGATCTCGCGATTGACCCAAATCCAAAAGGGGAAAAGAGGGAGAGGAGGAAGAACGCGAAGAACACAAAGAACGAACACACGCACGCCAACCCGATACAATCGAATTCCTACTCTCGTGCTCGATGGACCACACCAATAGAATCAACCAGAAGAGACACGAGGTACAATTTCGGATGAGAGATCGGGGTTGGAGACGAAGACCGGTAAGAGAGAGAGAGTGGAGCACACTAGAATCTCACTCACAAGTATCCAAATCCTCAACAAGAGTAGCCTTGATTACAAAGGGGATCTAACCCTAGGGAGACAAAGCTCAAAAGTAGTTTTAAGCTCAGATTATGTCTAAAGAGTGAAAGGGGGTGTCCTGGGTCCTTATATAGGCCTAAAAGGCGTCACATGGCGAAAAGGTACAAAGTATTCGGATAAGGCAGTTTTGGTAAAGGAAAGTCGACGAATCCGGTCAGGAGCCCGGTCAGACCGGCCCTGGGACCGGGGCGGCCGGTCCAGACCGGGTCCTAGACCGGAGGTCGACCGGAGAGGGGTCCCGGAGGCGCAGTAACGTGCCCGGTTGCAGTCAGCGGAGAACCCGGTTTGGACCGGGGCGCCCGGTCAGGGATCCGGTCAGACCGGGTCCTGGACCGGCTGGCTCCTTCCCTTCCTTGGCGCGCTTCGGATGACGTCGGGTCCAGCTCCACGTGCATCTTCTCGTCCAGCTGCTCCTCTCCTCCTCTTGACCATGGTGTGTCCTCCTCTCCGGGGTCTTGATGCACCTCGTACCTAATAACACAAAGCGTGTCGGCATGAGGTAGCAATCCATCCAATGGGGTACCAAGATCGAGGGTAGTGAGGAGCGAGTTCACCTTATCATGTAGCGCTTTAACTCGAGCCCGTGTCATTGGTCCACTTGGGGGACTTGTTGGTCTTGGTGAGGAGGTGTCCAAAGGCCACCCCGCATCAAGCTCCAAGCAAGCCTCGATCTGCTTCATGGCGTGGTGGGAGGGGTCGACACGCAGCAGCAGCTGCTGCGCGCGCAGCTGGACCTCCAGGCCACAGCGATCACGGACAGCACCATCAAGCACGAGGACACAACGAAGATTCTGCACGCGTTGATGGTTCGCCTGAAGATCCTGGATCCAGATTCCGGCGATCCAGGGCTCCAGAATGAGGAAGAGGAGCTTGAGCAGTACGAGATCGACCCCGCGGGTCACGGCAAGGCGACGCACAATTATGTGCCATGGCTCGGGAACACGCCGGGAGCGTCAACAAGTGCGGCGGGGGCGGGACCAACCGGTGGCGATGGTGGCGGGGCTGGCGTGGGCGGTGGAAGACCAGCCAGCTCGACCGCGGAAATTGTTTTTCTCGAGGGTGGTGGAGGCGGCGGACGAGGTGGCACTGGCAGCGGGAGAACAAACACGCCAGGCCAGGAACAAGACGGACGCTCTCACATGCCCAAGATGTCATTTCCTCGTTTCTCCGGCGAGCACCCCAAGGTATGTCGTGATCAATGTCTCGACTATTTTCGTGTTTTCAATATTACTCCATCCTTGTGGTATACCACTGCTTCGCTCCACCTGGATGGCAACGCAGCAATCTGGTTGCAATCTTACAAGCAAAGACACACAATCAGAGGTTGGCCGCTGTTCATCGCCGCAGTGGAAAGTGAATTTGGGGCAGATGACCAAAGAAAATCCATGAAATCGCTACTGCAGTTGAGGCAAACAGAAGCAGTGCAGGCATACATAGTGGAGTTCCAGTCCTTGATGTACCAGGTGGTTCAATCCTAACTATGACGAGCAGTTTTTCTTGTCGCAATTCATCAAGGGCCTCAAACCAGATATGCGAGCCGCAGTGGAGTCGCAGGTTCCTGAAACACTTGAGCGAGCTTTTCTCATCGCTCGAGTTCAGGAGGTCCAAGATGATACACGTACCAGAGGCACCAGAACCTACAACCACCCAGAACAAGCACACCAGAGAGAGGTTCCTAAGCCAGCTATGAAATTTGCTACATGAGAGCTGTGGAAAGACAGACCACTCAGAGAATACAGGAAGCTCCACAATCAGTATTATCGATGTGGTGAACCGTACAACCCGGCTCACAAGTGTGGCCAGAAGCCAGCTGCAGCTCTCAATGCAATTAAAGCTCTAGTTGAAGAAGAGTGTCCTATTCTCCTGTCATAAGAAGTGCTCAACTTGTTGGAAATGCAGGATGTTGTTATTGCTGAACAATTGTGTTTGTCTTTGCATGCTATGGCGGGTCGGAAGGAGCTGAAACTCTCAGACTCGGGCATTGGTGGGCGACCAGGCACTGGTTATTCTTGTTGACTCTGGTAGCTGCAGTTCCTTCCTACATTCTCAGTTGCTGGACATGATTGACTGCAAGGCGGTAGATGCACCAAAGGCAGCAGTGAAAGTGGCCAATGGGGAATACATATACTCAACTCAGATTGTTCCTGAGTTTACTTGGTGGTCGCACGGAGCATCCTTTGTAACTCCTATGCGGGTGCTAGATTTGGGGGCATACGATGCAATCCTAGGAATGGATTGGCTCAAGAAACACAGTCCAATGAACACTGATTGGAACGAGAAGACACTCTCATTCGATCATCAAGGCAAACAGGTGGTACTGCGAGGATTGCAATCTACCTCAACAACTTCAGTTAAAGAGGTACCAGTGGAGCAAGTAGCCAAGTGGATTAAAGGCCACGACATCTGGGCTATGGCAGTGGTGCATACTGATGGTTCAGCCACAGAGATCACTTCTGCTACGGAGGCACCAAAAATACAGCAGCTGTTGAAAGAGTTTAACTCTGTCTTTGCAGAACCGACAACTTTGCCACCTCCTCACGAATATAACCACGCAATTACACTCAAGCCAGAGGCAGCTCCTTTCAATTCAACACTACTAGGAAAAGGCCTAGCCGTAAGGTTGACTTCAGTGGCGCACCATGATGGCCGTGCGCCACTACTACTTAGCAGTGGCGCACCACAAAATGGTGGGCCACTGTTACAAATGTAGTAGTGGCGCACCTTGTTTGTGGTGCGCCATTACTAATTCCTGGCAGGAGGCCAGCTCCTACCCAAAACTAATAGTGGCGCACGTCTCCATGGTGCGCCACTGCTACTTTGCTTACTTATGGCGCATGGCTTTGTGGTGCGCCACTGCTAGGAGGTGGCCAGGGCCCTTTAGAGATGAGGGCTTTAGCAATGGCGCACTGCGTGGTGCGCCACTACTAGCTATGGCGCACCGCCGACATGGTGCGCCACTGCTAAGTTGGGCAGGGGCGTGTGTTTACAGGTACCAGGTGAGCAGTGGCGCACCACTTAGCAGTGCGCCATTGCTATGTCACCCTAGCAGTGGGCGCACGGCTAGGTGGTGCGCCACTGCTAACCTCGGGACCATTTCCTCGCTTTTCACCCTCCACTCACATGTGCCACCCACTTTCCCCAAACACTCTTCCACCACCACCTCCCACCAAATCCGGATCTGGTCGTGTTGCCCCTCCTTCCCACCTCATTTTCACCTCTTCATTCACCAAAATTAAGTTGGTAAACTTAATTTTCTTCATAGGTAAGTAATGGTGAAGCTTTCTTAGCTCAATACCCTACTCAATCTCAACTTTTTACCTCATCCAACACTCTAGGTCTCGCCGTATCGGTAACTTTGTTGGTTTTATGCTTTGTGTGTGAACGGTTCCGATCGTCTTGCACACACACGTGTGTGTGCACATATGTTATGCGAAGCTCATGTATTGTGTGCGCATGCGCGAAAAGCGTCTCACGTGCATGTGTGTTGTATGCGAAGCCTCCACATGTGTTGTATATGCAAAGCCTCCGATCCACACATGTGTTGCATGTATGTGTTTGTTTGCAGGGATTTGAAATGCGATGGAGTTGCCAATATTTTGCCGAAACGTTGATTCATTTCCGTTTCGGCGAATAGTGGGCATACTACGCATATACATATGTCCCATTTTTAGGGAAGGTCATGCCAAAATTTTCTTTTGGTATGCTAAGATATCCATTTTCTCTATACCCGCAGGCGACCATGGTCCGCATGATGAGCGAAGGCGTTGTGGCTAGGTTTTTGAAAGCCGCGACAGCCGAGATGATTAGAAATAACCAAAAGGAGATAAGATGTCCGTGTCGAAGATGCAAGCAGACGAGCCTTATGGACCCTAAAGCCGATATGGTGCGGGACCACCTTCTCATGCGTGGTTTCATGGATGGCTATCGGTGGGAAGGCGACGAAGATGATTATGAATTTGTCCATGGGATTTCAACAAGAAATAAGGAAGGAGGTGATCAGGATGTAGAAGATCTCGGGCATGATCGGGATGTAGAAGATCCCGGAGATGATCATGATCACAATGTAGGAGATCCTGGACCCGATGATGAGGAAGATCAAGATGGAGGTCATCATGACGATCATGAAGATGAAGACGATGGACCATCGTCGATGGACCGGGTGCAGGACCCTTATCTTCAAGAGCTGCTTCTCGCGTACGAGTAACGCAAGAGCTGCCGCCCGAGAGAAAGCCAAGATGGATCAACCGGAGGTAGACGCGGTTACTCCATTGTATGAAGGATGCAGGCCGGAGGATACCCGCCCGAAAGTAACGCTCATGGCACCGGAGATGAAGGTAAAGCACAAAATGACCGACACATCCTTCAACGACAACATGTCATTCCGGCAGAACGTCTTCCCAAAGGTAACACGTGTCCGACTAGTATCGAGGAGGCCAAGAAAATCGTGTGTCCTCTGGATTTACCGCATGTGAAATATCATGTGTGCTTGAACGATTGCATCATTTATCGGAACGAGCACGCGGCGTGTACCATATGTCCGGTGTGCGGCGTCGGTCGGTACAAGAAGGGGAAGAAAGCTCCTCGGAAGGTGGTGTGGTACTTTCCGATCACTCCTCGTCCGCAGCGGTATTTCGCGGATCCTAAGCAAGCAAAGCTAATGCGCTGGCACGCGGAGATGAGGAAGGTAGAAGATGACGCAGATGATCCGGACAAAAAGAAAAAGGACAGGATGTTGAGACACCCTTCGGATGCTAGCCAGTGGAATGCGTTGAACCTCGAGTACCCAGAATTTGGGGACGATCCTAGGAACATAAGGCTGGGCGCGAGCACCGATGGAGTCAATCCGTTTGGCAGCCGGAGCAGCACGCATAGCACCTGGCCCGTGTTTGTGTGGATGTACAACCTCCCCCTGGTTGTGCATGAAGAGGAAGTACATTCAAATGAGTATGCTAATTGAAGGGCCGAAACAACCAGGGAACGACATCAATCCGTATATGGGGCTTCCGAAAGAGGAGCTAGCCACGCTATGGGACACGCCTGCCAATACGTGGGACGCCGCCGCGGAAGAATATTTCCCTATGAGAGCCGCACCGCTCACGACGGTGCACGACTTTCTCGGTTACGGATATGTCGCGGGGCAGGTGGTCCACGGATTCAATGCATGCGTCAGGTGCATGGACGACACAACGTACCGCCAGCTAGATAGAGATCCCGGGTCCTCGAAAACGGTGTTCATGGGACATCGAAGGTGGCTTCGCGAGGACGACGCATGGAGGAAACGCAAGGATCTGTTCGATGGTGAAGACGAACCCCGAAGACGGCCACGTACGAGAAGCGGCGAGCAAATAGACGAGCTATTGAAAAATTGGAAAGAGTGCCCACCGCCGGGAAAGAAGCGAAAGGCGCCGGAGCCGCCGCTTAAGGTATGGAAGACGAGGTCTGTTTTCTGGGACTTGCCGTACGGGAAGATCCTCCGTGTGCCTCACAGCCTTGATGTCATGCACATCACGAAGAACGTGTACGAGAGTCTACTTGGTACCCTCCTCAACATGCCAGAGAAGACCAAAGATGGGCCGAAAGCAAGGTACGACTTGCAATCAATTGGGATCATGGAGGAGCTTCACGCGGGACGCCCTAATGATGATGATGATGATGATGACGATGACGATGATGAGGCGGAGGACACGCAAAGTCGTCGCAAGGGCAAAAATGCCAAAAAGATTGAATATTACTGCCCCCCGCGTGCTTCACTCTAAGTCGAAGGAGATCGAGCAGTTTTTCGACTGTCTCCTAGGAGTAAAACTTCCCTACGGTTACGCGGGGAAGATAAGCAGGTACCTAGACAAAGCGAAGCGGAGGTTCAGCGGGATGAAGTCTCACGACTGTCACGTGCTGATGACGCAGATACTTCCGGTTGCAATCCGTGGGATCATGGACGCGCACGTCCGTGAAACGCTTTTTGGCCTATGCAACTTTTTCGACGTCATCTCTCGGAAGTCTGTTGGCGTGAGGCAACTTAGAAGGCTACAGGAAGAGATCGTGGTGATACTGTGCGAGCTTGAGATGTACTTCCCGCCCGCTTTCTTCGACGTTATGGTGCATCTGCTGGTACATATCGTGGAGGATATCATCCAACTAGGGCCGACGTTCCTGCACAGCATGATGCCGTTCGAAAGGATGAATGGTGTCATCAAAGGGTACGTTCGCAACAGGGCACGTCCAGACGGAAGCATAGCCAAGGGCTTTCTGACCGAAGAGTGCATCTCCTTCTGCACGAGTTATCTAGAAATCGAGAACCCCGTTGGCCTGCCCGTAAACAGGCATCTCGGGAAGCTCGCTGGATGGGGTCACCGCGACGGTAGCCGCGAAATGCATGTCGACTTCAAGGGTCGAATCGCCGACTTTGAAAGAGCAAACCTAGTCGCGCTACAACACATAGACGTGGTCGATCCTTGGGTGGTAGAGCACAAAACCTTCATCGCAAAGACGTACAGTGATCAGGGCCAACAGAGGACGGACGGAGATATAATCAAAGAGCACAACTCAACCTTCACGCGGTGGTTCAAGGACAAGATGCTGACGTACCCTATAGACGAGGATTCTTCTGCGGAAGAAAAACTCATATTCGCCTTGTCACAGGGCGCCGAACACAACCTGATGACATTTCAAGCGTACGATATCAACGGCTACACATTCTACACCGAGGAAAAGGACATGAAGAGCGATTATCGAACTCCGGGGTAACGATGGAGTCCTACACCGGTGACGTCAAGCAGAGATACTACGGAAAGATCGAGGAGATCCGGGAGCTGAGCTACGCCGGAGAGAATGTGCCGATGTTCCGTGTCAGGTGGGCCAAGAACGTCATAAAAGAAGACCGACATTTCACCACCATGGTTATACCCGAAGCCAAATCCAAGACAGCGGGCGCAAAGGTCACCGCGAAATATGAGCCATGGGTACTAGCTTCCCAAGTGGACCAATGCTTCTTCATTACCGACCCGCAAAAGCCCAGCCGTGTTGTCGTGAGGAGAGGCAAAAGGAGCATCATCGGAATGGATGGAGCCGCCAACGAGCTAGACTTTGACCAGTACGGCGATCCGAAGATGGAAGATGACGACGACGATGATGAAGAACCATACACAACAAGAAGAAGCAGGACCACCCTACCTAAAGGCCGTCCATTCAAGAGAAGAAGTCAAGGAGTTCCGGGGCTAAATTATTCAACCGCGAGAAAGAAGGGCAAGAAGATTGTGAAAAGATAATTATGTATCATTTTCTTGTATGAATAATGGATGTCATATTGTTAATCTACACATTATATTGTACCGATCAAAATAGACATATAATTTATATTTTTGGATATTTTCTAGATTCTATAGTATTTTAAATATTCTACATAATTATAATTATTTATGCCTTTTATTTTGGTGTATTATGCTATTTTGGATGTTTATTACTAGTGTTAAATCAATTTAAAAAAAAAGGTAAAAAATTGGGGCCGCCGGGGTTCGAACTCTGGCCGGCAGGGTTTAACTCAAACCAGGGACCGATAGCTAGCCATTGCGGTACGATTCGGGATCTTGTCAATCCACCCAACGTTTTTGTTTTTGACCCTATCCTAAAGTCGTAGTGGCGCACCCCTAGTGGTGCGCCATTGCTAAGAGTCACTGTGGCGCACCCCGAGCAGTGCGCCATTGCTTAGGGGGGTCGGGGACTTAGCCAAATCCCTGTCCACTTCTTCTCCACATCCCCATTCACCATTCCCCAATCCTCTCCGACGCCGGCGCCCATTCACCACTGCGGCCTCCTCTCCGACGCCACCTCACCGGCGACACGAGCGACGCCCTCCTCTCCTCGCCACCCCGGCGACGCCCTCCTCTCCTCGCCACCCCGGCGACGCCCTCCTCTGCATCGTCACCGACGCCCCCTCGATCTTGATCTCCGACGTCGCGCAGGTACGTCCCCCTCGACGGCGGCCGCCTCCCCCTCGATTCACCTCGATCCCCACCCGCCTCACGTTCTCTCCCCCACGCTGATCCTCTCAACCTCGCCGTGGAGCAGGAGTAGCACGTCGGCGACCTCGTCTGTGACCCCCTTCGAACTCCGCCCCATCAAGCTGCTGGCCAACCCCGTGCTCACCTGCGCCACCGCGACCGACGCCGGCTACCCCGAGCAACTTCGTCGCCAACCTCGTTCCTCTACGTGCGTGTGAGCCACCTCCTCCTTCTCGTCATTATGCTTCGCATCAAATGCCTCTCCTTCATAGTTTAGATGAAACAATATAGCTTACTAAATTGACTAGGCAAGATGCTCTGTATATTTTTGAGAGAAAAACACAAACATTTGAGTTTAGCTTAGTTTTCTTTATATGACTTGAGCACTGGCATTCATTGATGCAACATAGCTTGGCCTAATCATTTTGTGATTCTGTTTACTGGCAGTTCATGCTAACATGGATAACATAGGGGTTGTCAAGATGCTTAATTGATAGTCTAGTGAAGCAAAAGAAAATTGCTAAGTAACTAGTCTGTGCACCTTATGCAAACCAAATGAGGAATTTTGATTTCACAAAAGGTGGTTCTCTGTAGTTCATTGGAGTTCTTTGTTGCAAATGCAGTTAGTTAGTGTAATGCACATCAATTCATTTGATGATAGGTACTGCAGTGCTAACTGAAGCAAAATAATATTGTAGAAGAAATTCTGTGACCAAGAAGAATTTATAAGAATCCATTTGAAACATATCCAGAGTACAACTCACTATTGAAACATAGAATTTATAAGAATTTATAAGAAGAATTTACTGAATCTTTGTGAATTTATATCTAGGATGTGTTTTTCCATGCCTAGGTTACCGATTCATTGTCGAATGGGCCAAGTACTATTTGATCCTCCCATGAATTTGTATCTGTTTACTTCTATTTGTATTTGTATGCTTGGTGCTAGCTTGCTGGCTGCTGCTAGCTTGATAAACTTCTGGAGCATTGTTGCTGGTTTGGTGCTCTTCAGTTAACTGAATGTTTGTCTTGGCAATGCATCTTGTAGCTTGTGTTCAGGTGTATTTCTATGTCTGTTCCATTTGGCAAATATACTACATAGATTGGTTGGGGGTTATCAGCTGTTTGGTTGACATGTGGTGTTCCCTGTGTTACACCTGGACTTTTATATAGGCAATTATTTACAGTATATATGTGTCAAGTTTATTTTTAGTTGTTCTACGGTTGTAAAGCAAGGTCATTTTATTTTTGCGAATAGTAAAGCAAGGTCATTCTGAGTACAATGCCATGTAAACATTAACAACAAACTTATAAACATCGGCTAGCTAGTGCTTAGCCTTAATGTGGTTGCTTTACTCGCTGCGTTTGGATATATGCCAAATATTAGCAGTATTAGTTATACCGAAGCAAAATAATGAGGCTCGTTCCGGAACATTTGATCTCTTTGGATGAATGTTGCTGTTCTGGATGAATGCCTCATATTCTGTGCACTAGACCATAAATCATTATGTTCTGCTTATGTGTAGCCCTGTAGCCATTTGCCTGACATAAAAATGACAGCACACAAGACAAAGTTTAATTAGCATCAGGTTTCCTTTTGATTTTCTCTCGTTTGAACTCCACAAGTACCATGAACAAGCTTACTGAATTTTTATTTTTATGTTTTTCAAGGCGGAGTTGAGCACCTGACCGCCGCCCTCGCATCTTCCTCGACCCGGAGCAACAACTCACCTCTCGGAGACTCCACGCGACTCACGGTGAGCTTGATGCTGCTTGCTCTCGCCGCTAGCCGCTAGCTGCTGCTGCTTGCTAGCTGCTTGCTGCTTGCTGCTGCTAGCTAGCTGCTGCTGCTAGCTAGCTGCTACTTGCTGCCATGCTGCTTGTCGTTGCTCGCTAGTTGCTTGCTGTCGCTGCTTGCTAGTCGTCGTTGCTTGCCGTCTGCTAGTCGTAGCTGCTTCTTGCTGCTTGCTAGCTGCTTGCTGTCGCTGCTAGTTGCTGCTTGCTGCTTGTTGCTGCTTGCTGCTTGATGTATGCCCATGGTTAGCTGATGCATATAGCTAGCTGATGCATGCTGTTGAGTGCTCAGCTGGTGGAGGATCAATTGTATATGTGCCATGGTGTATATGGAGGAACAATTGTGTATATGCCATGGTGCTCAGCTGGTGGATTGTTTTCCTGGTGTATTTGTGTCATTTTCTTGTGCAGGGATCGACAGAGTTGCCCATTATCGCCGAAATGTTGATTCATTTCCGTTTCGGCGAAAATGGGGCACTCATATGTCCATAAATTAGCATAGGTCATGCCCAATTTTTCCGTGAAATCTTGCGCTAACTTTATGCATTTTTTCCTACTTAGTTCGAACATGGCCAACAACGAAGAGGCCGGCGGCAGCGGTAGCAAGCCATTCTGGATGCTAACCGATGAAATGGAGGTGATGGAGTCACAACCTCGCCGCGACGACGGCGAGGATGATGGCACCGATCCGGAGTACCGAGCGGACGATGCCGCCGAGGATGACACCACTGATGGTGCCGCCGAGGATGACACCACGGATGGTGCCGGCGAGGATGACACCGGCGCACCGAAGAAGCTACGGAGGGAGCGTCGCCCGAATGTGCTCAGCACCGTGAAGCAGGCATTCACCGAAGTGAACGCCAGTGGGCATCCAACGGCGCCCCCTGATTTAGTCAAAGGGTACTCTGCCCAACTCGGGTGCATCCTCCGGAGCACGGTCTCGATCAACACCGAGAACCTCAGGCATCCTGACCGAGCGAATTTGCGCACCCTCCTCTTCAAGAAGCTGCACGAACGATACGAGTTCCCGGTGGACTGCTCAGAAAAGCGTCTCATGCGGAACAAAGTGCACAATGCCGCCCTCACGAAGATGAGCACCGCCCTCGCTAGTTGGAGGACCCGAGTGAAGAAAATGATTAATAGTGGTGAGAGTTACGAGAAGATCAAGGAGTCAAATCCCTCGATCACCGAGCAAGACTACGCTGATTTCAAGATCAAGTGCGAGAGCGAGTCAACGTCGGATTCTAGTCGGTGGGGGAAGGACATGCGAAAACTGAACTTAGGCACCCACAAACTTGGTCCCGGCGGTTTTAGGGTGGCGCAACCGAAATGGGACGCCGCGGATGAGGAGCGTGTGAAGAACGGCCTCGAGCCCCTCTTCCCGCAATACAAAAACAAGCAAACCAGGAACTTTCTCCTGGCCCGGTACCGTATTGACCCGAAAACAAAGGAGCTCACCACCACTCCGGATGTGAAGCGAGTTTGAGGCTCTTCTGGTAAGGAATGCACCCGCTTAATTAGCTCCTTTATGGTTGCATTCTTATTGATGAATCCAAATTTCTAAATGGTTCATGCATGTTCCTCCCGTAGGCTAAGGAGATCGCTGCGGAAAGTGAAAAGGAAGCTAGTAGCGGCGCGGGGTCCACGAGCTCCTCGCGAGTGTGCCCCTTGGGACAACCCTTTAAATAGGGCGTTGAATGCCCACAAGAAGAGGGATCCATTGAGTAAGCCGACGTCGGCTGGTCGTGTGGCCGGCGAAGGATGCTCTATGAAATGGTCAGACTACTATAAGTCGGGGAAAAAGGAGAGAAAGGCCACCATCGATGAGAAGGAGGTCGCACAGCTCAAGGCACAAGTTGCGCAGATCCCGACATTGGTCGAGGAGCAAGTGCGGCAACAAGTGCAACAAATCGTGGAGACCCAACGAGAGGACGCAACGACAGCAAGTGGAGGACCAAGTGGGCACGACGCTTAGCTCCCTCATCCCTACCTTGGTTGCCGGTCCGGACGCGTGGTATAAGGGAGGACAAAAGGGGAACCCCCGGTTCCCGGTTCACGGGCAGCAACTCCCACAACGTGGAGCCATCGGTGAGTCCGCAGGCGGCAACAATGGTGTCTCCGGCGGCGCCAACCTTGGTGGCTCCCGCGGCGCCAACCGTGGTGGCTCCCGCGGCGCCAACCTTGGTGTCTCCCGCGGCGCCATTACTTCAGCTCAATGCACCCGTCGCTGCGGATAATACGCCGCCCGGCACCGCGCCAACAAGCGGCCACTCCATCAGTTGCACGCCCGTCGCCGGCGGTGCCTCGACCTTAGCCGAGCTGGACGCCATCACGGTAACCAACCCTCGGCCAATGACTTCCATATCCTTGCCTTTGACTAGCTAGCCATCCCTAACGCCCTACATGTTTTCCGCGAGCTCCGCCGTCGACGTCCCATGCACTCTCCTGCACTTTGTGAACGGCGAGTTGATCGATGTTGCCAAGGCCAAAATCGTTCAACCGAGCAACCGCCAGTTACACGGTAGACCCATGCAACCCGACGTGTATAGGATTCAACTGGTTCGGGTGCTTAGCGGCTACGACGACGTGGTACCTCCCTTTCAACCCCATGGTGCCGACGAAGATGAGGTCCTTACCCTCCAGCATTGCTTCAATTGGTCCATGGTTTGGCCAAAGAGCCAGATTCGTTTGGGGGCGAGGGACACCACCCCACAGACAGCACCCCCAGCCGTGCCGGCGCCAAGCCATGGCAAGACCACCCCAACGGTGCCGCCATCAGCTGATGTGGACATGCAGATGGCACAGGATCCGAACGACGGTCCGGACGAGGACAGTACGTTCGCCAACCTGGACTGCAACTTCGATTTTGGGTTGATGGACTACGATCTCAGTAGCCAACCCTCTCAAGCTGCCGCCGAGGGGAAAACCTATTGCAACAAGCGGCGCCTATTCTATTCTCGGGAGACGCCTCCAGCCTGCCGACTTCACCGAGACTCAGCCGATAGCCGAGGTGAGAAGTGTTATCAGTCCTAACACACCGAAGAAGGCTTGCGAAGAGGAGAATGCAGTCCCGAGTAAAACGAAGCCGAAGGGACGGAAAAGAAAGAAGAAGGATGACAAGTCTGCCAGCCCAGCCGGCACCTATCCGTGCTCGGGACGGGCCACCGGTGCCCAAGAATATCGAGGCGAGGGTGCATGTGTCGGGTGAGCGGATGCTAATTCAAAGATTGTACGATGCTGCACCCGGTCCTATGCGATCTCCGGTTGACGGTGTTATGTTTATGGAGGAGCGGCGTCTCAGGGAGAAAGATCATGGATACCCAGTGTATGTTGCCAAGGTGCCCTCGGGCCATGGCTTTGTCGATAGTGGCTTCGCGGAGAATATCTTCCTGCGGTATGATGACATCTTCGCCATGCTGAACAGCTTATCCGCTGCACTACACCTTCATTCGCCTATACTCGCTCGGCAAGGCGATGCGGATCATTAGACACAACATCCCGGACATCGCGATAGCCGACCCCTTCTACATGCGTGCCGTCCACTTGGCCACCGCCGGAGACCGGGCAGTCGCGAGTGGATACCTCAAAGACTTCTTTCTAGCGAACCGGAAGAAGTGTAACATCCTCCCGCTCGTATTTCCCGAGTAAGTCACCCCCTCACCGTACCGGTCTTAACTCGTGATTTTTTTAGATTTCAATCGTCATGTTCTTAAACATTATGTCTTCTACGCAGAGACAAAACCTGCACACTCATCTCCATAACCCCGAAGCATTCCGTGGCCACATACCTCGATGCGGACGGTAAGTCAACCACGGACTACACGAATGTCAAGGCCGTACTTGATGATGCTCTCAATGGCTACGTCAAAGCGAAAGGCAACATGCAGAGGCCAAATGTTAGGTACGGGAAGCATGTGTTCAAGCACCAAACAAAGTTTCCCTGCGTCAAGAAGCCGCCTTCTAGTAACAAGGATGCCTACTACGCCCTCTATCACATGGATAAGTTCATACGGGACCAGCAGCAGCTTACGCTACCCGAGCATCTCGTAGACTGGGCCAACAAATTGGCGCGGGTCCCTGACGACGGCATCAAGCAAGACTTCTTCCGCATCCAAGTAGAGTTTTGTGAAATCATCCATCAAGATGTCGTTAGAAGCGCGGGGGAGTTCTTCGCCGGCTATCAGCCGTCAAACAGTGACATAGACACAATGCTCCAAATGCAGGGTGACGACTACCGCTCATGGATGTGCTTGAAGAAAGGCGGCGGTTTTATCCATGCTCCGAGAAAGTCTTGATGTGCGAGCCTAGTTATGTAGTTGTGAACTAAAGACGAGCTTCTGTTGTAATAAACTTTATCCAGCACTTTACTTGCATGTCTGTTTAATTACTAGTTCGGCTATGTTTGTGAACTTATATATATGGCTCTGTCGTTTTCCGCACTTGATTTGGTCGTTAATTTTGTTTGCATATGCCGATGATTAGAATGGTTGGTCACTTGTACACTCGGGGGTGGAGCGAGCGAGCCTGGTGTGATGGCACAAATATCCATGTCTTGTGCATCCTACCTGGCCTCGCTCACTCCATCCCTAAATGTTAAAATTTGTTTTGACCAACAATGTATGAGGCCCTCGTCATTCCATTTGCTTTGGTTTTTCAGAATGCCGATGATTATAATGGTTGGTCACCTGTACACTCCGGGGTGTCGCCAGTGAGCCTGGTGTGATGGCACAAATATCAATCTCTTGTGCATCCTACCTGGCCTCACTGACGCCATCCCGGGATGTTCATATTTGTTTTGACCAACAATGTATGAGGCATTCCATTTAGTTCATACTAGCTACTTGTTTCTTATTTGAGTTGGCACTTCTTAATTGCATTGGCCGATGATTAGAATGGTTGGTCACTTGTACACTCCGTGGTGACGTAAGTGAGCCTGGTGTGATGGCACAAATATCCATGTCTTGTGCATCCTACCTGGCCTCACTGACGCCATCACGGAATGTTAATATTTGTTTTGACCGACAAAGTATGAGGCCCTTGTCATTCTTCCATTTGCTTTCGTATTTTAAAATGCCGATGATTAGAATGTTCGGTCAACTGTACACTTGGGGGAGGGGTCAGTGAACCTGGTGCAATGACACAAGTATCAATCTCTTGTGCATCCTACTTGGTTTCGCTGACCCCTTCCCTAAATGGTAATATTTGTTCCGACCAACAATGTATGAGGCATGCCTTTTAGTTCATACTAGCTACTTGTTTCTTATTTGAGTTGGCACTTCTTAATTGCATTGGCCGATGATTAAATTTTGTGGTCACTACACTTGGGGGAGGCGCTAGCGAGCCTGGTGCGATGGCACAAATATCAATCTCTTGTGCATCCTACTTGGCATCGCTAACGCCTTCCCTAAATGTTAATATTTGTTTGGACCGACAAAGTATGAGGCCCTTGTCATTCTTCCATTTGCTTTCGTATTTCAAAATGCCGATGATTAGAATGTTTGGTCACTTGTACACTTGGGGGAGGGGCTAGTGAACCTGGTGCGATGACACAAGTATCAATCTCTTGTGCATCCTACTTGGTTTCACTAACCCCTTCCCTAAATGTTGATATTTGTTCCGACCAACAATGTATGAGGCATGCCTTTTAGTTCATACTACTTGGATCGTTTTTGAGTTTGCTCTTATTCGTTGCAAACATCTATGAGCGTGCACTAATGTTTCTTTGGCTTGTGCATATGTACGCAGATATGACGTGGTATGTCGTGTACAAGGGCAAGGTTCCCGGAGTCTACAACGACTGGGAGGAGTGTCGGAGACAGGTTCACCGTTTTAGCGGTAATAGCTACAAAGGGTACACCACTAGAGCGGAGGCCGAAGACAGATACGCACGCTATCTGGCGGGAGAGAGGACGGAGCGGAGGAGGAACCGGATGAAGACCACTTTCATCGGGACGGTGCTAGTAGTGACTCTAGCTCTCTTCTATGTGATGCTAGTTTAGATGATCGACCTTGTGTAACCACTAGCTCATTTGACTTGTAACACCGTAACACTTGTCTAATATTTGAAATCTTGTGAATCATGGAGGCTAATGTGAAGGACTATGTATTGGTATACTCGTGTTGTTGTATATATGTGTTATATATTCCGTATCTGTGCTGTTATACTGTGCTATACAACCTGTACAAATACATGCCGAAATACAAAAAATGAAAACGAACTACTAGTAGTGGCGCACTACTGGATCATGAGTGGCGCACGACCACCAAGTAACAGTGGCGCACCAGCCTGGACCCAGTGGCGCACAACCCTCTGATCACCTTCGAAACTACCAGTGGCGCACCAAAGCTACCAGCAGTGGCGCACGTCTGAGATGCAACAGTGGCGCACCTAAACAGGCAGCAATGGCGCACCAGCTCGCCGTAACAGTGGCGCACCCAAGGAGGCAGCAGTGGCGCACCGACAGCAGACAGTAGTGGCGCACTGCTGCTGAACAACAGTGGCGCACCCCTTTGGAGTAGTAGTGGCGCACCACTGTATCTATCAATGGCGCACAGGGTAGTGCGCCACTATTACATAGGATAGTTGTGGCGCACTGGAGCTGCGCCACTACTAAAACTTAGCAGTGGCGTGATAGTAGTGGCGCACCAGCAGTGCGCCACTGATGGGAATAGTGGTGCGCCACTGAATAGCTTTTTCCTAGTAGTGCAAGGCCATATCGATAGTCTCCTGCTCACAAGGATGAAATTGAAAAACAAGTTTCGGCAATGTTGGCAGCAGGGATAATTGTACCAAGCATGTCCCCATTTTCTTCACCCGTGCTGCTAGTGTTGAAAAAGGACGGGACATGGCGATTTTGCGTGGACTACAGAAGACTGAATGAGCTCACTGTCAAAAATGTGTTTCCCATGCCGGTAATTGATGAGTTGCTTGACGAATTGGGGGGTGCTGCAATCTTTTCCAAGTTAGATCTGTGCGCGGGATACCACCAGATTCGCATGCTTCCTGCTGATGAGGCCAAAACGGCGTTCAAAACTCATTTGGGCCATTACCAATTCAGAGTGATGCCTGATACGTCTCCAACATATCTATAATTTCTTAAGTTCCATGCTACTTTTATGATGATACACACATGTTTTATACACACTTTATGTCATTATTATACATTTTTCGGAACTAACCTATTGACAAGATGCCGAAGTGCCAGTTCCTGTTTTCTGCTGTTTTTGGTTTCAGAAATCCTAGTAAGGAAATATTCTCGGAATTGGACAAAATCAATGCCCAGTATCTTATTTTCCACGAAGTTTCCAGAACACCGGAGAGAGACCACAGGGGAGCCAGGGGGGCCCACACGCCAGGGCGGCGCGGCCAAGGGGTGGGGCGCACGCCCCTATTGTGTGGCCCCACCAGGGCCCCTCCGAGGCTGCCCTTCCGCCTACTTAAGGACTCCGTCGCGAAAACCCTAAAGGAATAAGCCACGGTATGAGAAACCTTCCAGAGCCGCCGCCATCGCGAAGCCAAGATTCGGGGGACAGGAGTCTCTGTTCCGGCACGCCGCCGGGATGGGGAAGTGCCCTCGGAAGGCATCTCCATCGACACCACCGCCATCTTCATCACCGCTGCTGTCTCCCATGAGGAGGGAGTAGTTCATCCCCGAGGCTAAGGGCTGTACCGTAGCTATGTGGTTCATCTCTCTCTCTTATGTGATCTTTATGTGATCATGAGCTTTGTGATCTAGTTGAATATCATCTATGTGCTACTCTAGTGATGTGATGGCGTGTAACTCACACGTTCGTTGGGAACCCCAAGAGGAAGGTATGATGCGCATAGCAGCAAGTTTTCCCTCAGAAAGAAACCAAGGTTTATCGAACCAGGAGGAGCCAAGAAGCACGTTGAAGGTTGATGGCGGCGGGATGTAGTGCGGCGCAACACCGGAGATTCCGGCGCCAACGTGGAACCCGCACAACACAACCAAAGTACTTTGCCCCAACGAAACAAGTGAGGTTGTCAATCTCACCGGCTTGTCTGTAACAAAGGATTAACCGTATTGTGTGGAAGATGATTGTTTGCAAAAAAACAGTAAAACAAGTATTGCAGCAGATTTGTATTTCAGTATAAAAGAATGGACCGGGGTCCACAGTTCACTAGAGGTGTCTCTCCCATATGATAAAAGCATGTTGGGTGAACAAATTACAGTCGGGCAATTGACAAATAGAGAGGGCATAACAATGCACATACATGTCATGATAAATATAGTGAGATTTAATTGGGCATTACGACAAAGTACATAGACAGCCATCCAGCATGCATCTATGCCTAAAAAGTCCACCTTCAGGTTATCATCCGAACCCCTTCCAGTATTAAGTTGCAAAACAACAGACAATTGCATTAAGTATGGTGCGTAATGTAATCAATAACTACATCCTTAGACATAGCATCAATGTTTTATCCCTAGTGGCAACAACACATCCACAACCTTAGAACTTTCTGTCACTGTCCCAGATATCAATGCAGGCATGAACCCACTATCGAGCATAAATACTCCCTCTTGGAGTTAAGAGCAAAAACTTGGCCAGAGCCTCTACTAATAACGGAGAGCATGCAAGATCATAAACAACACATAGGTAATAACTTGATAATTAACATAACATAGTATTCTCTATCCATCGGATCCCGACAAACACAACATATAGCATTACGGATAGATGATCTTGATCATGTTAGGCAGCTCACAAGATCCAACAATGAAGCACAATGAGGAGAAGACAACCATCTAGCTACTGCTGTGGACCCATAGTCCAGGGGTGAACTACTCACTCATCACTCCGGAGGCGACCATGGCGGTGAAGAGTCCTTCGGGAGATGAATCCCCTCTCCGGCAGGGTGCCGGAGGAGATCTCCGTAATCCCCGAGATGGGATTGGCGGCGGCGGCGTCTCGCAAGGTTTTCCGTATCGTGGCTCTCGGTACTGGGGGTTTCGCGACGGAGGCTTTAAGTAGGCGGAAGGGCAACGCGGGGGGCCACACGAGGGCCCCACACCATAGGTTGGCGCGGCCAGGGCCTGGGCCGCGCCGCCCTAGTGTGGCGGCGCCTCATGGCCCCACTTCGACTCCTCTTCGGTCTTCTGGAAGCTTCGTGGAAAAATATGACCCTGGGCGTTGATTTCGTCCAATTCCGAGAATATTTCGTTACTAGGATTTCTGAAACCAAAAACAACAGAAAACAAGAATCGGCTCTTCGGCATCTTGTTAATAGGTTAGTTCCAGAAAATGCACGAATATGACATAAAGTGTGCAAAAAACATGTAGATATCATCAATAATGTGGCATGGAACATAAAATATATCGATACGTCGGAGACGTATCAGCATCCCCAAGCTTAGTTCTGCTCGTCCCGAGCAGGTAAAACGATAACAAAGATAATTTCTGAAGTGACATGCCATCATAACCTTGATCATACTATTTGTAAACATATGTAATGAATGCAGCGATCAAAACAATGGTAATGACATGAGTAAACAAGTGAATCATAAAGCAAAGACTTTTCATGAATAGTACTTCAAGACAAGCATCAATAAGTCTTGCATAAGAGTTAACTCATAAAGCAATAAATCAAAGTAAAGGTATTGAAGCAACACAAAGGAAGATTAAGTTTCAGCGGTTGCTTTCAACTTGTAACATATATATCTCATGGATAATTGTCAACATAGAGTAATATAACAAGTGCAATATGCAAGTATGTAGGAATCAATGCACAGTTCACACAAGTGTTTGCTTCTTGAGATGGAGAGAGATAGGTGAACTGACTCAACATAAAAAGTAAAAAAGAATGGTCCTTCAAAGAGGAAAGCATCGATTGCTATATTTGTGCTAGAGCTTTTATTTTGAAAATATGAAACAATTTTGTCAACGGTAGTAATAAAGCATATGAGTTATGTAAATTATATCCTACAAGTTGCAAGCCTCATGCATAGTATACTAATAGTGCCCGCACCTTGTCCTAATTAGCTTGGACTACCGGATCATCGCAATACACATGTTTTAACCAAGTGTCACAATGGGGTACCTCCATGCCGCCCAGCATAAAGGTCTAAGGAGAAAGCTCGCATTTTGGATCTCTCTCTTTTGATTATTCTCAACTTAGACATCCATACCGGGACAACATGGACAACAGATAATGGACTCCTCTTAAATGCATAAGCATGTGGCAACAATTATTATTCTCATATGAGATTGAGGATATATGTCCAAAACTGAAACTTCCACCATGAATCATGGCTTTAGTTAGCGGCCCAATGTTCTTCTCTAACAATATGCATGCTCCAACCATTAAGGTGGTAGATCTCTCTTACTTCAGACAAGACGAACATGCATAGCAACTCACATGATATTCAACAAAGAATAGTTGATGGCGTCCCCAGTAAACATGGTTATCGCACAACAAGCAACTTAATAAGAGATAAAGTGCATAAGTACATATTCAATATCACAATAGTTTTTAAGCTATTTGTCCCATGAGCTATATATTGCAAAGGCGAATGATGGAATTTTAAAGGTAGCACTCAAGCAATTTACTTTGGAATGGCGGATAAATACCATGTAGTAGGTAGGTATGGTGGACACAAATGGCATAGTGGTTGGCTCAAGGATTTTGGATGCATGAGAAGTATTCCCTCTCGATACAAGGTTTAGGCTAGCAAGGTTATTTGAAACAAACACAAGGATGAACGGTGCAGCAAAACTCACATAAAATACATATTGTAAACATTATAAGACTCTACACCGTCTTCCTTGTTGTTCAAAACTCAATACTAGATATTATCTAGACTCTAGAGAAACCAAATATGGAAACCAAATTAGCAAGCTCTAAGTGTTTCTTCATTAATGGGTGCAAAGTATATGATGCAAGAGCTTAAACATGAGCACAACAATTGCCAAGTATCAAATTATTCAAGACATTTTAGAATTACTACATGTAGCATTTTCCAATTCCAACCATATAACAATTTAACGAAGAAGAAACTTCGCCATGAATACTATGAGTAAAGCCTAAGGACATACTTGTCCATATGCTACAGCGGAGCGTGTCTCTCTCCCATACATTGAATGCTAGAATCCATTTTATTCAAACAAAAATAAAAACAAAAACAAACCGACGCTCCAAGCAAAGTACATAAGATGTGGCCGAATAAAAATATAGTTTCAGGGGAGGAACCTGATAATGTTGTCGATGAAGAAGGGGATGCCTTGGGCATCCCCAAGCTTAGACGCTTGAGTCTTCTTAGAATATGCAGGGGTGAACCACCGGGCATCCCCAAGCTTAGAGCTTTCACTCTCCTTGATCATATTGTATCATACTCCTCTCTTGATCCTTGAAAACTTCCTCCACACCAAACTCGAAACAACTCATTAGAGGGTTAGTGCACAATAAAAATTAACATGTTCAGAGGTGACACAATCATTCTTAACACTTATGGACATTGCATAAAGCTACTGGACATTAATGGATCAAAGAAATTCATCCAACATAGCAAAAGAGGCAATGCGAAATAAAAGGCAGAATCTGTCAAAACAGAACAGTTCGTAAAGACGAATTTTAAAATGGCACCAGACTTGCTCAAATGAAAATGCCCAAATTGAATGAAAGTTGCGTACATATCTGAGGATCACTCACGTAAATTGGCTTAATTTTCTGAGTTACCTACAGAGAATTAGACCCAGATTCGTGACAGTAAAGAAATCTGTTTCTGCGCAGTAATCCAAATCTAGTATTCACTTTACTATCAAAGACTCTACTTGGCTCAACAAAACATAAAACTAAGATAAGGAGAGGTTGCTACAGTAGTAAACAACTTCCAAGACTCAAATATAAAACAAAAATACTTTAGTAAAAACATGGGTTGTCTCCCATAAGCGCTTTTCTTTAACGCCTTTCAGCTAGGCGCAGAAAGTGTGTATCAAGTATTATCAAAGGGTGGTGCATCAACATTATCACCAGGGGTGTTGGGAGTTGCCTCAACAATACATGTTATCTTATCTATGTAAGTTTCAGAGGCTCCTTTTTCATTATTCTTAGGCTTGCTATTCTCATCAAACAAATTTTCAGGAACAAGCCAACCATAGTTATCTTCTAATGCCTCAAACATTCCTGCAAGCTTGCAGGGTATTGATGTCTTAATATCCCCTACATCATTAACATTATTAGTGTACTTTATTCTATCAATATCCATTTTTCTAAGGGTACTAGCAAAGTTGGTGTAAGAACCAAGCATATTGTATTTAATAAAGACCTTTCTAGCCTCTCTTGCTATGCTACCAAATTCTTTAAGAAGGGTTTCTAAGACAAATTCTTTCTTCTCCCCTTCCTCCATATCGCCTAATGTGAGAAACATGTGTTGGATTATAGGATTGAGATTAACAAATTTAGTTTCCAACATGTGTACTAAAGAAGCAACAGCAATTTCATAAGTGGGAGCAAGTTCTACCAAGTGTCTATCTTCAAATCTTCAGCTGTACTAACATGAGTGAAAAAGTCTTCTATATTATCTCTTCCAATTATAGACCCTCGGCCTACCGGTATGTCTTTTAGAGTGTACTTAGGAGGAAACATGATGAAATAAACGAAAGGGGAATAAAGTAAATGCAAGTAACTAATTTTTTTGTGTTTTTGATATAGAGTGCAAGACAGTAAATAAAGTAAAACTAGCAACTATTTTTTTTGTGTTTTGATATAATGCAGCAAACAAACTAGTAAATAAAATAAAGCAAGACAAAAACAAAGTAAAGAGATTGGATTGTGGAGACTCCCCTGCAGCCGTGTCTTGATCTCCCCGGCAACGGCGCCGAAAAAGAGCTTGATGGCGTGTAACTCACACGTTCGTTGGGAACCCCAAGAGGAAGGTATGATGCGCACAGCAGCAAGTTTTCCCTCGGAAAGAAACCAAGGTTTATCGAACCAGGAGGAGCCAAGAAGCACGTTGAAGGTTGATGGCGGCGGGATGTAGTGCGGCGCAACACCAGAGATTCCGGCGCCAACGTGGAACCTGTAGGATAACGT